>NW_025346251.1:0-3018 GCF_016433145.1 Gracilinanus agilis | reverse complement strand
CACTTGTGGGGAAAGAGTGAAGGAAGAAGCGCGGCTCTGCTCTCACAGGAAGGGAGACGCCTGGCTCACAGCTTCTGCTCCCAGACCCTGAATCCTCCAGGCTGCCAGCAATGGGGCAGATGAACTGCAAGTGGGCTCGCCTCATGTTCCCAGAAACTCCCCGGGAGCATTCGCAGGAATTCATGGAATCGTCTCTTCTGAGAAAGGGAGGCAGAAAGGGACCGCTTGTGACTGACAGGGGAAAGCAGAGAGAAATCTTTAAATAAAAGAAGGTGCCTGGCTAGCCATATGCCTCTGTCTACGCGTGTGTGTGTGTCTGAAGAAAGGCTCCAAACCTGAGCTGCCTCTCTGCTTCCAAGTAGATCTGTGCAGGGAAAATGGGGGAATGGAGGCAGCCGGGTGGCTCAGTGGAGAGTCATACCTGGAGGTGGGACATACTTCATATTGATTCTTTGAATGGAGACTGTGTATTGAACAGTATTGGGCTAGGCAGTGGGGGTTATGTGACTTGTCCAGGGTCTGTAATGTAGGATTTCTTGCTCAACACTGGCAGCCCCAAATCTTCTGCTGATCTAGTTACTGGCTCCCAGGCCCCTGGTGACTCACTTTTACTACCAGTATCTTAATATCCATCACATTATTATCCATTACAGCTCACACAACTAGGAAGTGGCCGAGGTCAGATCTGAACCCAGGACCTCCCATCTCTAGGCCTGGCTCTCCAACCACTGAGCCACCCAGCTGCCCCCCACTTTAGAAATTATTAAGCAACAATAACTAATTAAAATGGGAAGCTGCCACTCTTCCTCCCCTTGATGGCGGCACCCCAGGTGAATCCCTATCCTGCCCACTCTCCAGCTGCAAACTGCAGTGTGCCAGGATCTCATAAAATCCATTTCTGGAAAGGAATGGAACCCAGAAGCCATTTAGCCCACTAATAGAGGGAAGAGAAGACCAGAGAGTCTTTTCAATGACTTGCACCAAATTCTGCAGAGCAGTTGACAGAGCCTGGTTTTAAATTCAAGAACTATGATGTTCCAGGGTGGGCATTCTTTTCTCTGTCCCATAATGCACTTCTCCTCCACAGGACCTCATAGCCTGAGGTCCAAAGTCTCTCCCTGAGATTCCTTTCCCAAACTGAATGTCTTAAGACACATTTATTTGATTTCTGAATGCTTTTCCTACTGCTTGCCCAGGGGCACATTGTCTATTGCAGGTCTCCAGCACTGAAATTAGTCATTAGGACTCTGATAAGACCAGTATGATGTGCTGTAAGAGAAGTCCAGAGCCAGCAGAATGCCCCAGAGGTCCAAAGGAGGGAGACATCACTTCTGAAGCTGCAGGGAGCTCCTGCTCTCTGGCCTGGCCTTGAGTAACGGGTACTAGGAGACGGTAGGGACTTAGAAGGGTGCTCCCTGAGTGCCCGTAGTGCTCTCTCCCATCATAAGGCCCCAGCTCTGAACTCACTTAAACCAGGTCCGGACCTGGGAGAACCGAGCTTCTAAAGAGAACCGGCTATTTTCTGGCTGTCTCTCACTGAAATCCTGGGGGAATCTCACTTAAAACTGCACTACGGCTTATGTTTCATGTCTTCCCCAAAGCGAATATGGGGCCTTTCTAGAAAGGTACTCAGTATACAAAGACAGTCAAGGACAGGACGGCTATTTATTTCCTCTATTGCCAAAGTTACACTAAAAACACAAAAGACTGATAAATTCACCTTGTCATTTTTCGGTCACGTCTGACTCTTTGTGATCCCATTTGGAGTTTTCTTGGCAATGATACTAAAATGGTTTGCTGTTTTCTTCTCTAGCTCATTTTATAGATGAAGAAACTGAGGCAAAGTAAGTGTCTGAGGCCAGATTTAAACACAGGAAGATGAATCCTCCTGACTGTAAGCCTCATGCTCTGTGCTGTGTGGCACCACCCAGCTAGCCTAAAGTAGCTTTAACAGGCTTCAGATATGAAACAATAAGTCAGAGGAAACATTTTGGGGGACTTCTGAGCTGCCATTTCACCTTTCCCTTGGCTCTGCCCTGTCTAAGTTCTCTCAAGGTCCACATCCTCTGAGAAGCCACAGTATGACTCGGTCTCTTCCTCCGGATGGGGCTAATCTTCTCCTTCAAGAACCATTGTAGTAGCTGGGGATGAACTCCAAGCTAAAGGGACCAGGACCGCTGAGTGATGCCAGACTTCTCACGTCCACAAGTAGCTGCTGGGGCTGGAAAGGCCCATCTTGAGATCACTGTGCAGTCACCTACGCTCAGGAAAAGCAAAGCAGAATAAGAAAACAGAGACTTTCTGTGACCTATCTCAGGCTCTCCTAGGCAGGAATGTACTTCCATGAGCCCCTAGAGGTGCCACCAGGAAAGTTCTGAATCTTCAGGCACGTGGCAAAAAGAGAAGAAAAGAATGAAAACAGAAGTGCTCTCTCTGCCTTTCTGTCTCTGTCTGTCTCTCTGTGTGTCTGTCTCCCCCGCCTCTTCCCTCCCTCTGTCCTATCTCTCATCCTCTTTCCTGACATAACCCTAAAGCTATTCCTGCTGTCCAATGAGCCCTAAGTGGGGTGGCCGTGTCAGACCAAAGCAAACAGTCCCTTGTGGGCTGCCTGTCACTGGAAATAGCCAAGGCCGGGGAGCCAGCTCCGACCCTGAGCACCGACTGTTCAATGTCCAGTTGATCGTTTCCCCCTCAGAGCTAGACAAATGCTACAAACTGGGACGTGGTTTAGTGTTTTCGTGCTTTCCCAGACTTAAGAAAGTGAGAGATTAAACATAAAGGTGTGTCCTGCCAGCTTTGTTTTCCAAAGAGCAGCTGGTACACAATCATCATCTTCCCCTTGTCAGGGGAGCTCAGCCAAGTTCTACACGTGCACCATGGAGTGTGCTTGAACCAGAGACAGCCAGGAGCGGCCCCCAATGACCCCAAAGAGCTCAGAAAAATAGCACAGCAGAAGGCTAGACATGGAGGTGGGAAGATGAACTCCAAGCTGGCCTCAGACAGGTACTGGCTATATTA
>NW_025346250.1:0-12244 GCF_016433145.1 Gracilinanus agilis | reverse complement strand
TGAAGAGAGAGTGTCTTTCGTCACTTCCTGTGGGTCCACCTCTAATTAAAGTTGACAAATGGCAGCCTCTACACTGATTTGGACTGCCCAAAGGGCCGTCCCTTGTTCTTGATTTGCTACTTATTGTCACGTGTGGGTAACTCATCTCCCCTCCCCACTAAGGGAGGTGGGGATGACATTATCTCTGGTGGCTAGAGTTTTAACTATGAATGGGCTTGAGCTAATTCTATTTACACAATCCCCCCTGATGATCATATTGGGTGCCTAGTCACCTCAAGTGATCATTTTACATAATCATCTTATACCCACAAACGTCTTCTAACTACACTAGCTAGAGATAAGAGGGGAATGGAAGAGAGAGAAAGAAAAACCAATGTTTGCTAAGCACATTGACAAGAAACTAGTTGGGGGTAGTCCCCTATTGGCATAAAATGTACATTAAAAGTAACTGTTCAAACCCCATCAGTTCAATCAGTTGTATCCAAAGTTCATTCTGGATCTCTTGATGCAACAAACCCCATCAGTTCAATCAATTGTAACCCAAAGTTCATTCTGGATCTCTTGATTAAATGTAGATTCCTTAGGCATCTCTCTGCAAACAATTCATTCTCTGGATTAAGGAATCATCAAGTTTCTTTCCCTGAGAAATTTTCTTGAACAAAATCAAAAAATTAAATCTTGGATTTAATAAAAATACAATTAAATCTTGGATTTTAAAAAATACAATCCCCCTGACGTGGGTATTTAAAGAAGAAATACCCAGATCACCTCAAGATATATGGTTGAGTTATGGGGCTGTATGAGTAAATTCAAAAGAAAAAACAAAAGTATAAAAAAGAAATCAAATAGAAGAAAATTGAAACTTTGGGGAAAAAAGAAAACATTAAAATCAGAATCAAAATATCAAAAGCTATGTATATAACATTTCTGAATGAAAATAAATTCATAACAGGCCCTTGTATTAGGGTCCAGTCAAGATAATTTCTATCCTATTAGTCTGTAGGACACAATGCAGTAATACCGCACTTACCTCATTGCAGCCAAGACTACAGGAAGTTGCCATTCTATAAGAGAGAAAAAATGATCAGATTTATATGCAAGGGAGGTGCCTGTCATTCCATTCACTCTCAGGAATATATGGGTGAGCCAGATGATGGCCAACCTGTGGTACCTGACTGCCAGTGTAGTTCAAAGAGTCCTACATCTTAACATATGTTAAGTGTCACAACTTCGATTCTTACACTGAGTTCAAGTCCTTAGTATTGGCGTGGGAGTACCTCAATCCCACCTGTATTTGTATGATCTTTTTGACGTTGTGTTCCTTGTAACTGTGCAGATTTTCTCATCAATCCCATTAGGATTGGTCAGTCAGTTTCCATGACCTTGTGCTTTCTTAGCACTATTAATAGCTCTTGTATTCCCTTCTCCTGGAATCAGACAGAAGTATTAATCACAGTCCCATAACATTTAACAATACATGGCAGGTTCCCAAATTCTAAATCCTTGTGAGTAAGCAGTACTATTATAGCAAATATATATATTAAAATTATAGCATTGCAAAAATAAAAAAGATTAAGTGATTATATGTACTTAAGTACAACAAATGAGAAAAAGGGAAAAAATTCAATTATTCTATTAAAAGATAATAGGAAAAGCAATAAGAAGATTAAAAATAAATTCAGGGAAAGAATCAAGAACAACTCCAAAAAACATACAATGTGATTGCAAAAAAATAGCATCCATTAGTCTACGAAATGTTATCTCCAATGCAGGTGAAAGGAAATGGTCAATCAGTACCAATAGAAGATTCCCTCTTTACATGTGAGCAATGAATCCAAGAGTCCTTTTCTCCAATTTTTATAGCTGTTGGCGTAGTTAATAAAATTTCAAATGGGCCTTCCCATGAAGGCTGAGTTGCCCCAGTGTGCTAGAAGTTCTTTATATACCTCTTGTGTCCTGGGTTTAGGTCATGAAGTGAAAAGTCTATTGGTCCTGCTTGTACTGCAGTTCCAGATTCATGGAGTTCACGTAGTTTGTGTTGCAATTCCTGTATATAGGAAGCAATAGAAGTATCTCCTCCTAATAGTGATGTATATGCAGGAGAAAAAGGCTTAGCCTGTATAGGGGGATGTCCAAAAAGCATCTCATATGGTGACATGTGTAGATCTCCCCTGGGCCTGCTTCTAAGATAAAATAGAGCTAGAGGGAGAATGACAGGCCATTTTAGATGTGTCTCAATGCATAATTTGCCAATCATAGTTATAAGTTCTCTGTTCATCCGTTCAACTTGGCCTGAGATCTGGGGGTGATATGGTACATGGAATTTTAGAGTTATTCCCAAACAAGAATATATTTCAGATAAAACTGAATCAGTAAAGTGACTCCCCCTGTCCAAGTCAATACATGCAGGCAGGCCAAAACGAGGAATGATTTCTTTTAAAAGTACCTTGGTGACAAAAGCCACTGTGGCTCAGGCAGTAGGAAATGCTTCCAGCCACCTAGTCAGTTGATCCACTATGACTAGACAGAATTTATATTGTCCAGCCTTGGCATTGTTATGAAATCAATTTGCAGGTGCTCAAAAGGTGTGTAAGCCAAAGGATGCCCACCAAAAGCTTTGCCATGAAAGGCGTGTTGGTTATATACTTGGCAGGTAGGGCAAGCTGTACACACTTTAGAGGCCATAGTGGTTATGCCAGGAGCTATCTATACCCTTTTAACAGAGTCCACGATGCCCTGGGTACCAAAATGACCATTTTTATGAATGGATTGGCAAATTTGGTGATAAAAAGTTTCTAGGGAGCAGGGGTTTTCCTTCAGAGGACATCCATACTCCCTTCATCTGTCTAGCTTTAAATTTCTGCTTCCATTTTTCTATTTCCTTCTCATCATAGGAAAGTGACAAATTTGAGTCATAAGTGGTTGTTAATGTTCAAATTAATTCAGGCCCTTCTATAGCTGCTAGCTTTACAGCAGTATCTGCCTGGTCATTTCCCCTAGAGACAGGGTCCCTGCCACCTGTATGGGCAGAGCAATGAACTACAGCTAGGGCTTTGGGTAATTGGAGAGCAGAAAGAACTTCATTAATAATTTTTGCATTAGCTATAGATTTTCCAACTGAGGTTAAAAATCCTCTCTGGAGCTATAACATACCCACTGCATGACAAATTCCAAATGCATATCTAGAATCCATATAAATTGTTGCCCTTCTATCTTTAGCAATTATACATGCATATTTTAGGGCTATGAGTTCCATGGCTTGAGCACTTAGATTTGATGGCAGTGAAGCTAACCAAACAGTGTCAAATTCTGTGACTACAGCAGCTCAGGTGTAGCATATGCCATCTCTCATAAAAGAAGAACCATCAGTAAATAAAACTAGATCAGGATTTTCTAAAGGGGTGTCCAGGAGATCGTCTCGAGGCTTTTCAGTCATGGACATTAGTGTTTCACAATTATGTAAAGATTCTTCTGAAACTGGTAAGTCAGGAAGTAAGGTGGCAGGATTAAGAGTTGTACAACATTTTAAAGTAATATTTTCATTATTTAGTAAGGTTATTTCATATCTTGTAATTCTCTGATCAGAAAATGCCTGTGTTCTTTGTCTTAGCAGGAATACTTCCACTTCATGTGGGCACATAATTGTTAATGGGCATCCCAATACTAGATCAACAGTTTTCGTCACTAACAGAGCTGTGGCAGCTACACCTCTAAAACATGGTGGTGCACCTGCAGCTATTGGGTTCAGCTGGGCCAAATAATAAGGAATTGGACGCTGGTAAGGTCCCAAAGTTTGAGTTAAAACTCCTGAAGCTACCCCTCTATGCTCTTGTACATATAAAGTAAATGGTTTGTTATAATATGGGATGTCTAGAGCAGGGGCAGACAGGATAGCTTGTTTTCAATTTGATAGAGCTAACCAGTGTTCTGGCTCTAATTTAAGTGGTTCGGGGACTGAATCTTTTGTTAGTGTTGTAAGGGGTTTAGTAATTTCCCCATAGCAAGGTATCCACTGTCTAAAAAACCTGTTGCTCCTAAGATTGCTCTTAAGTGTTTTTTATTGTTAGGACCGCACAATTTTTGAATATTTTCGATGCACTTAGGAGAAATATAGCGGGCACCAGCTGTCAACATGAATCCCAAATATTCCACTCTGGGGAGACAACATTGAACTTTTCCTTTTGAAATCTTATGGTCTCTTTTATGTAATTCTAAAAGGAGAAATGTTTACTATCTTCTTAACATGTTTCAGCATCTGATGAAGACAAGAATAAATAATCCACATATTCAATTAGCTTACTGTTTTTAAAAGTTATATTATCTGTATCTTGGCTCAAAATCTGTGCAAAGATGGATGAACTTTCAGAGTACCCTTGTGGAAGATGCCCCCAATTGCCCTAGAAATTATTCCAGTTAAAGGCAAATATATGTCTGGAATCCTCATGAATAGGAATTGAGAAAAAGGCTGAACACAGGTCCACCACTGTAAAATAAGTGGCTGTACTGGGAATAGAGGAAATAATTGTGTTTGGGTTTGAAACCACATGATGTCTCTTTATGACATGATTGTTTATAGCCCTTAAATCTTGAACCAATTGATATTGAGGTTTTCCATCTGGACCTAATTTTGGCTTCTTAACAGGTAAAATAGATGTATCATATTCTGATTTGCATGGGATTATTATTCCTTACTCAATTAATGAATTTATTACTGGGGTGATTCCATCAATAGCTTCTTTTAATAAGGGGTACTGAGGAATGGAGGGAGCTGGCCCTCCTCTTGTTCTAATCTGAAAAGAAACAGCTGATTTAAGTAGGCCTACATCAGTAGAAGATGTGGCCCAGAGAGACTCTGGGATATCATCTGGGATTTTAAAGGTGGGAGGTTCCTTTACTTCCTGCTCTTTTGAGAGAAGTACAGGGAGCAAGTTTAAAGAGTCCTCTGGAAATTCTAGTGACATAGAACCATCTGGGTTGCAAATTATTGTGGCTTTAAGTTTACATAATAGATCCCTTCCCAGCAAATTTGTGGGGGATCCAGGCATTAAAAGAAAGGAGTGTTCAACAGTTAGGGGTCCTATGCTTACCATGTGAAGAGAAAGTTTTGGGACCTTTTGAGGTGTTCCTGATACCCCTACTACTTTTAGAGAGCCAATAGAATTACAGTTTTCATCTGGTTTACTCACCAGTACTGATCTTGAAGCCCCAGTGTCCAGCAAACAATTGTAATATGAATTTCCCACTTTTTGGGTTACGTGATGTTCCTTATTATTTGGAGGGGAATGTATGGGGATAATAGGCATTAAAATTATGGGATAGCCATAAAGTAAAGGAAAATCCAAGAAAATTTAGGAAGATTGAGGGTATCTGACACCAAATTGTGGTCAGCCAAAAGGTAATAGGGAAAATTTAGATATTATATAGATATATATTTAAGGTGTAGTCACTGGGAATCAATAATTCAGATCAATTCCATAATTAAAATAGACCTAAGTCAGGATCAGGTTTAAGGTAGTTTATTTACAATTAGGAAGGTAGAAGGTAGGGAAATAGAGAGAGAGTCTGGAAAGGCCAAGGTAGGCCCAGGAAGTCAGCCTGACTTACCTACGTGACAATTCAGAGGAGAAACTGCCTGAGGTCTCAACTGAGATCCTTCAGCACCAAGTTCAAAGTGGGAACTCCCCAACAGGAAATTACCAACATACTTGAAGAGAGAGTGTCTTTCGTCACTTCCTGTGGGTCCACCTCTAATTCAAGTGGACAAATGGCAGCCTCTGTTCTTGATTTGTTACTTATTGTCACATGTGAATAACTCATCTCCCATTCCCACTAAGGGAGGTGGGGATGACATTATCTCTGGTTGCTAGAGTTTTAAATATGAATGGTATTGAGCTAATTCCATTTACACATCTCACAGCTAACAGATTGGTTAATATGACAGTAAAGGAAAATAAACTATGTTGAAAGAGATGGCAAAATTGAGTTACTAATGCACTCTTGGTGAAGTTATGAGCTGATACAACCATTGATCTAAAAATAACAGTACTAGGTCTATACCCCAAAAAGATATAATTGGGGAATAGCTAAATAAGTTGTGATTGTGATGTAATACTATTGTGCTATAAGAAATGACAAGTATGGCTGGTTCTGGGTTAAGATGGTGGCAGAGTAAAAAGCAGCTGCTTAACCTCTCCTAACCCACACATATAAGACTCCTCAAGAAGACATAAAAAGTAATCCAGATGAACGAAGGAACCTCACAACTAGGCACAGCATTGAAGCTACGTGGGATCAGGGCATTTCCATGCTATAAGGGGGGTAAAATAGCTCTCACTAAAATGTGAGCTGAGCAACCCCCTCCCCCCCACACACACACACCACCTACAGGCCAAAGCCAGTGCACAAGAGTTAGAGCAAGTTTGGGGCATCCATTAAGTCCTTGGAAGCCACATGGGATCACCAGGGCCTGATCCTCAAAGCAGCAAGACTTAAGACCCCAAGTGGCTAAAGAACGTGTGGACTTTGAACACAAACCTTGAGCCCAGGAATGGATTCAGGTGCAAACACAGATCCTGAACACAGGCATGGACCTTGGGTGGGGACCCATTGCAGAGGGGTGCATGACTATGGAATTAGCTCCCTGAGATTGTTAACAGAGTTTCAGGCAGAGGAACAAGCAAGGGGACCACCAGGAGGCTTGACCTTGAGAACAACTAGACCTGAGACCTCAGGAGCCTAAAGAGTGTAGATAGACCCTGAGCTATTCAGTGGAATAGACTTGGGGTAAGTGGCATCACCAAGACAGTGTATGATAAACCCAAAAAGCCCAACTTTTGGGACAAAAATGCACTATTTGACAAAAACTGCTGAGAAAATTGGAAAGCAATATGGGAAAGATTAGGTTTAGATCAACATCTCATACCCTACACCAAGATAAATTCAGAATGGGTGAATGACTGGAATATAAAGAAGGAAACTATAAAGAAATTAAGTGAACACAGAATAGTATACTTGTCAGATCTCTGGGAAAGGAAAGATTTTAAAACCAAGCAAGAGTTAGAGAAATTTATAAAATGTAAAATAAATGATTTTCTTTATACTACATTAAAAAGCTTTTGTACAAACAAAAACAATACTACTAAAATCAGAAGGGAAGCAACAAATTGGGAAAACATTATTTATAACAAAAAAACTCTAACAGGGTTCTAATTACTCAAATATCCAAGGATTTAAATCAATTGTATAAAAAAATCAAGCCATTCCCCAATAGATAAATGGGCAAGGAATATGAATAGTCAATTTTCACATAAAGAAATCAAAACCATCATTAAGCACATGATAAAGTGTTCCAAATATCTAATAATTAGAGAAATGCAAATCAAAACAACCCTGAGATATCACCTCACCCCTAGAAGATTGGCTAAAATGATAGTAGGGGAGATTAATGAATGCTGGAGGGGATGTGGCAAACCTGGGACATTAATGCATTCCTGGTGGATCTGTGAACTGATCCAACCATTCTGGCTGGCTATTTGGAACTATGCTCAAAGGGCTATAAAAGATTGTCTGCCCTTTGATCCAGCCATACTATTGTTGGGTTTGTACCCCAAAGAGATCATAGATAAACAGACTTGTATGAAAATATTTTGTAGCAGTGCTTTTTGTGGTGACAAAAAACTGGAAAATGAGGGTATGCCCTTCAATTGGGGAATGGCTGAACAAATTGTGCTATATGCTGGTGATGGAATACTATTGTGCTCAAAGAAATAATAAACTGGAGGAATTCCATGTGAACTGGAAAGACCTCCAGGAATTGATGCAGAGTGAAAGCAGTAGAGCCAGAAGTGTACAGAACATTGTACACAAAGACCAATACACTGTGGCAAAATAGAATGTAATGGACTTCTGTACTAGCAGCAATGCAATGATCCATAACAATTCTGAGGGACTTGTGGAAAAGAACGCTACCCTCACTCAGAGGAAGAACTACAGGAGAGGAAACACAGAAGAAAAACAACTGCTTGAACAAAAGGGTTGAGGCAGAAATGTTTGGGGATGTAGACTCAAAACTACCACACCAATGCAACTATCAACAATTTGGAAATAACTCTTGATCAATGACACATGTTAAAACCAGTGGAAATGCGTATCAGCTATGGGGATGGGGAGGAGGTTGGGGGGGGTGAAGGGGAAAGTAAGAATATGAATCATGTAACTGTGATAACTTTTCTAAAAAATAAATATTATTTTAAAAAAAGAAATGAAAAGTATGATGATTTCAGGAAAACCTGGGATGTCTCACATGAAATGATGTGAAATTAAATGAGCAGATACAGAACACTGTATATGGAAACTATAATATTGTGCAATGATCAACTATAAATGACATCTGTTCTCAGCAATATAATGATCTTAAATAATTCTATGACTCATAATGAAAAGTGACTAGTATACCTCCAAAGAAGGAACAGATCAAGTAAGAATGCAGTTGAAATATTCTTCACTTTATTTTCTTCATTTTTATGTCTTCTTCTACATCATAATGTGGAAGTATGCTTTGCATATTAATATATATGTATATGTACAAATTAAGGTATTCATACATTGTGACCAACTGATGGAGACAATGTCTACATTAATGGGATAAGTACTAATCATCATCAAAGCTATTTATACACAGACACACACATGCATGCATATAACCATATCAAATTGCTTACCATTTCATGTAGGATAGAGGGAATAGAGGGAGAAAATATGAAACTCAATTTTAGAAAACAAATGTTATTTTTTACATATAATTGGGATAGAAAAAATATTACTTAAAAAAGGAAAAAAATATTCAAAACACTCATTTACATGTACAAAATCATATTGTTGAACATAAAATTAAATTTGTACATTAGAAATCTAACTCTAAAAGTGAACCACACTAATGTAGTCTGAGAGCTATCTCTCATTAAAATTTCTAGAACCAATTTTGTTACTAATAAAATGAAAAAGGAGATATCTAGGTTCTCTCTAAAATCCTTTCCAGTTCTAAGTTTGATAGCTATTACCTGGAGTTTCTGAGATATACATAAATATTCAATCTACTGTATCAGTACATATGGGTGTAAAATATAATATAGATATTTAATATAGGCATCATAAATGAGTGATAAGGTGATTAAAGAAAAAAATAATTGAATAGATTACATTTTAGAAATGTTACTGTTTTTAAAAGAATTTTGTTCTCCAGATTTCAAAATATTCACATTTTAAACTCAAACAAAGCTTCTGCAATGCAACATAGCTATGAATCTTTGAACTGTATAATATTGGATAAAACACATTTTCAAGCTATGTAAAATGCAGTATAGAGATATATGATGTGTACAAATAGGTAGTAGTATATTCCCAGGGAAGACCTAAGTTCACAAAGTAATATAAGGTATAATTGCATCAAGGGAATGTAAGATTGTAAAAGAAGATTGTCTTGCTGTGTAGCAAGAATGAGGAATGAAATGCAGCCTAAGTACAAAACATTAATAACCGTAAAAGGTAAGAAAAAATTAGAAACTGTTCTCAGGAAAATCAGCTGGATCCTCTGTGGGCCTTTCATAGGGGAAAGTGGACAGGAACTGTACAGATTTAGATGTTAATAGGTTGTGACCAACTGATAGAGACACAATCAAATTAATGAGATAAATGATAATCATCATCAAAGCTGATACTTCTAAAACACTTAAAGTTTTGGAAAACTATTTACATACATCTCAGTCTACTACATAAATATAATAAAGTATAACAAGACATTTTCTAAAATGGTCTATTTATATGAGTGGCATCTGTGAGATTTAATTTCTTTAATTTCAAAGCTAGTTAATGTAATTTCTGTAATTTTCCATTTTTCCAGTTTATGCTTGTTAAGAATTTAGAGAGATTTTAAATAGCTTTAAAACAATTCTCATCAAAGATAGTATATTAACATGAAAATAATACTATCAATCTATTGTGGTAGCATCTATATGTCTCATACAGGTATGATTCTTTAAAGACCTATTTTTTGACTCATATCTTGTTGTCATAACATAAATTGCATGGTCAGGGCATTTTTATATTGGAAACCAGGTTGTTCCAAATTTCTTGGTATTGAACTAATCAGGAAAAATGCTATCAATCTGAATTTTACAGATGACAAAACTGAGACAAAAAGGGTGAAGTGACTTACCCAAGGTCACACAATAGGTAAGATTCTGAGGCTAGATTTGAATTCAGGAAAATGAGTCATTTTAACTCCAGGCCCAGCAGACTATCCACTGTACAAACCAGCTACCCCTACAATAGCTAAAAACCTTGTTGGTCATCAAACAAGTCACATAGTGGATAGAGTTCATAGCCAAGAGTAAAGAAAACATCTTCTTGAGTTCAAATTTGGCCTCCAACTCTCACTAGCTCTGTGACCCTGGGTAAATCCAACATATCAAAAATAGAATATATTATCTTTTCCACAAAACCTTCCCCTCTTCCAAAACATCTATCCAAAGCACTGATATTGTTATAGTCTGTGAAGTTTTCAACTTTGGTAGTAGACTATTCTCAATTATCTCTCATATCCAGTCAGCTGTCAAATCCTATAATTTTTTCATCCATTCTGTTTCTCACCTCTTTCTTCAGCTTTCTACTCATACAACCACTACCTAGAGAGGTTCTCCGCCTCTTTTTTTGTGCCTCTCTTCTGAGCACATGGACTATCTCTTGCCCAGCTGCTATCTTTTGCCCTGTTTGCTCTTCTTGAAATTCCTTAAGATTATAAAGAGAATCTACTGGGTTGTTTAGATTTTTTTGAGTGTCTGATTAATAAACTAACTTAAAAATGAACACATACTGTCTCTTGAGATTTCAGTTGTTGCATCAGTAAATGAGCAAATAGATCTTTCCACATTTGGAAAGGTTCTTGATGTATTGTGTACAAGTGTATACATACCAAAGATTTTGGAATAACACCATCTAAATTTGAATTTTGATCATTCTATTTAGTATGATCATTAGCAGACCAGCTTTCTTTTCTATCCTTAATTTCATTTCCTACAATAATCATACTAATATACAGATTGCATAATAATATCTTACACTTATATTAGCTTTATATATGCCATTTTACTTGATACAACATATCTGTAAGGCATGACATCCATGTATTGGCATGTTACATCAAATAAAATTACATTTGTAAAATCAAAATAAATGTAACATTAAGGAATGGATCTTGTACTACTTTTCTATTCATGATATGACTTCACACTATAATCATGTTTTTTTAATTTTCTTTTTCTTTTTATGTTGTAATTGTGAGATGACCCCCCAAGCGTAAGGATTATTTCTGTTAGTTGTCAGAATTTCCTCTGACAACCAGATTGGAAAAATAATTTTTGAACCTTATTAAAATCCTGTCCTAACTAGATCAATGAACTGGAAACTTCAATCATTAGTAGGAAGCTTTCTCATTGTTTCCAGGTCTGATTGTGAAATTCAGAAGCAGAAAAGTACTATTTTTTTGACATGTTCTCTATTGTTTCTCTTCCAAACTAGTATGCAGTTTTGTATTCTTAGAGTTAATTATTCTAGTAATGTTCTTTCTTGTTCCTACACATGACCAGATAATGATTTTTTTCTGATCAACTCAGATGAATTAATTCTACAGCAAATTTTCCCCAAGATTATAATTTTAATTCCAAAATTTTTGAAAGCAAATAAAGAATTTCCATATTCAAAGAAAGATTGTACATAAATGAAATCACAATTTTTGTATATTTAGCTTACTTTTCTTCATATATACATAATACATCTCACACAAAATGTTTAAAGCTTTCCTGGCTAGTCTGTGTTTCCATCTGGATATCCCATTCTCTTATTTTATTTATTTATAGAATTTAACCATAGGTGTCTTCATCCCCTCCCTACCAACCCAATCATATAGCCATTTCCCAATTGATGATCTACTTGATAAAGACCTTGCAATAGTACCACTGTGTCTAAGGCTATACACAATTTTATAAATCTCTGGATATAATTCCAAATTTGCTCTCCAAAATGATTAGATCAATTCACAGCACCACCAACAGTGCATTAAAGTATCCATTTTTCCACATCTTCTCTAATATTTGTCATTTTGTCCATTCATTAATTTAGTCAGTCTGATGGGTGTGTATTTTCTTAAGCAGTAGTGATTTAGAGCATTTTCCATATATATATATATATA
>NW_025346249.1:0-2918 GCF_016433145.1 Gracilinanus agilis | reverse complement strand
CAGTTGTTTTTCTTCTGTGTTTCTCCTCCCACAGTTCTTTCTCTGAGTGTGGCTAGTTTCCTTCCTCATAAGTCCCTCAGCCTTGCTCTGGATCCTTGCATTGCTGCTAATAGAAAAGCCCCTTTTATTCCACTATACCACTGTGTATCTGTCTCTGTGTATTCTGTTCTGCTCCTTTCACACTGCATCAATTCTTGAAGGTCATTCTACTTCACATGGAATTCCTCCAATTTATTATTCCTTTCATCATAATAGTATTCCATCACTAGCAGATACAACCATTTCTTCAGCCATTCCCCAGTGAGCGGACATTTCCTCATTTTCCAATTTTTTGCCACCAAAAAGAGTAGGGCTTTGAATATTTTTGTACAATTCTTTTTCCTTATTATCTCTTTGAGTTATAAACACAGGAATGCTATGGCTGGATCAAAAGGCAGATAGTCTTTTTTTTAAAAAAAACATTTATTAATATTTATTTTTTGGAATAGTTAACATGGTTACATAATTCATGCTCTTACTTTCCACTTAACCCCTCCCCCACCCTTCTTACTCCCCCTATGACTGATGCATATTTGCACTGGTTTTAACATGTGTCATTCATCAAGAGCTATTTCCAAATTGTTGATAGTTGCATTGGTGTGGTCCTTTTGAGTATACACCTCAATCATGTCCTCCTCAAACCATATGTTCAAGTAGTTGTTTTTTTTTTTTTCTGTTTCCACTCCTGCAGTTCTTCCTCTGAATGTGGGTAGCATCTTTTCCATAAGTCCCTCAGAGTTCTCCTGGGTCATTGCATTGCTGCTAGTACAGAAGTCCATTACATTCTATTTTACCACAGTGTATTGGCCTCTGTGTACAATGTTCTCCTGGCTCTGCTCATTTCACTCAGCATCAATTCTTGGAGGTCTTTACGGTTCACATGGAATTCCTCCAGTTTATTATTCCTTTGAGCACAATAGTATTCCATCACCAGCATATACCACAGTTTGTTCAGCCATTCCCCAACTGAAGGACATACCCTCCTTTTCCAGTTCTGTGCCACCACAAAAAAGCGCAGCTATAAATATTTTCACACTGGTCTGTTTATCTATGATCTCTTTGTGCTAAAAACCCAACAGTGGTGTGGTTGGATCAAAGGGCAGGCATTCTTTTATAGCCCATTGAGCATAGTTCCAAATTGCCATCCAGAATGGTTGGATTAGTTCACAACTCCACCAGCAATCCATTAATGTTCCAGTTTTGCCACATTCCCTCCAGCATTCATTACTCTCCCCTTCTTTCATTTTAGCCAATCTGCTAGGTGTGAAGTGATACCTCAGAGTTGTTTTGATTTGCATTTCTCTAATTATTAGAGATTTAGAATACTTTCTCATGTGTTTATTGATTCTTTTGATTTCTTTATCTGAAAATTGCCTATTCATGTCTCTTGCCCATTTGGCAATTGGGGAAAGGCTTGATTTTTTTATACAATTAGTTTAAAGCCTTCTATATTTGAGTAATTAGAACCCTGTCAGAGTTTTTTGTTATAAAGGTTTTTTCCCAATTTGTTGATACTCTTCTGATTTTGGCTACATTGTTTTTGTTTGTACAAAAGCTTGTTAGTTTGATATAATCAAAATCATTTATTTTACATTTTGTAATTATCTCTAACCCTTGCTTTGTTTTAAAATCTTTCCTTTCCCAGAGATCTGACAAGTAAACTCTTTCTATGTTCACTTAACTTATTTATAGTTTCCCTATTTGTATTCAAGTCATTCACCCATTCTAAATATAACTTGGTGTAGGGTGTGAAATGTTGATATAAACCTAATCTCTCTCATATTGTTTTTCAAATTTCCCAACAGTTTTTGTCAAATAGTGGATTTTTCTCCCAAAAGTTGGGCTCTTTGGGTTTATCATACACTGTCTTGCTGATGTAACTTACCCTAAGTCTATTCCACTGATCCTCCCTTCTGTCTCTTAGCCAGTACCATACCATTTTGATGACTGCTGCTTTATAGTACAGTTTAATTTCTGGAACTCCTAGGCCACCTTCCTACTCCTTCTACTCCACCAGCAATGCATTCATGTCCCAATTTGGCCACATCCCCTCCAACATTCCCCACTTTTCTCTGCTGTCCTGTTAGCTAATCTGCTAGGTGTAAGGTGGTACCCCAAGGTTGTTTTGTTTTGCATTTCTCTAATTATAAGAGATTCAGGACACTTTTTCATCTCTTTGTTAATAGTTTTGATTCCTTTAATCTGAAAATTGACTATTCATGTCCCTTGCCCATTTATCAATTGGGGAACAGCTTGATTTTTTTTTTTTTGTACAATTGATTCAGCTTCTTATCAATTTGAGTAATTACACCTTTGCCAGAGGTTTCTGTTATAAAGGCTTTTTCCCAATTTGTTGCTTATCTTCTAATTTTGAGAGCATTGGTTGTGTTTGTACAAAAACTTTTCAGTTTAAGGTAATCAAAATTATTTATTTTACATTTTGTGATTTTTTTTCTAACTCTTGCCTGGTTTTAAAATCTTTCCTTTCCCAGAGATCTGACAACTATACTGTTGTGGGCTTACCTAATTTACTTTCTTCCTTTATATTCAAGTCATTCACCCATTCTGAATTTATCTTGGTGTAGGGTGTGAGATGTTCATCTAGACTCAATTCCTCTGATATCCTTTTCCAGTTTTCCCAGCAGTTTTTGTCAAATAGAGTGATTTTTTTCCCCAAAGCTGGGTTCTTTGGGGTTATCATACACTGTCTTGCTGAGGTCACTTGCCCCAACTCTATTCCACTTATCCCCCCTTCTGTCTCTTTACTAGTACCATATTGTTTTGATGAATACTGCTTTATAGTGGTATGCAGTTTTATAAGGCTTTAGGCAGCATTTCAAATTGCTCTCTAAAAAGGTGGAATGAGTTCACAACTCTAT
>NW_025346248.1:0-4326 GCF_016433145.1 Gracilinanus agilis | reverse complement strand
TATCTTTGTTGTCAAGTGATTCCTACTCTAATGAGATGAGGGGCAGGAAAGGGAGTTAACTGTCTATTTTAATGTAATAAACAAATAAATTTAAATAAAAACAAGATATAAAAATGAGTGGAAAAATTTTAAGTAATTCAAATTAAGACAGAAGTAGGGCCCTTTCCCCAACCCAAGATAGAACATAAAAGTCATCAAAAAGCCCTTATCAGCAGTGGGAAAGTATTCTATCTAGTAAGAAAATTCAAGATCAAGTAAACTAGTGAGAAATTTGATAGCACTCTAAACAAGGATACTCCAAGGCAAATAAATCTGTCAATATTCTATTCTTTGGTTGAGGGAAAATGAGAAAGGGAGCATATATAAACTTGAATAGGGCCAGAAATCAGCAGAGCTCTGACTGAGATGTTCCAGAAGGTCCTAATGAATATTTTTAACCAAGATGGTTCTAGCAGACCCTGAATTGTGAGGCCAGAAACACAAATTGAAGTAGAAAGCAGAGACGCAAGCATTAAAAAAATGAGAATGAATCAACCAAAATGTGAAAGTGTGGGGCTAGTTCATGGTACAAAGTGCTAAATTAGGAATGAAATCTAGAGATAGATTTAAACAGAAGGCAAAAACAATTACAATGAATGAATAAATATTACATGTTCAGAGATGACCAAGAAATGAACCAAGAATAGAATCAATTCATAAGTAAAAGCAAACTTTTTATAGCCATGAAGAACTTAGGGGATATCCATTAATTGGGGAATGGCTGAGCAAGTTTATAATGGAATTATATGATTATAATGGAATACTATTGTGCCTTAAGAAATGACAAATGGTGATTTCAGATTTTTTAGATCCCTAAATGATTATTCAATGAAATGATTTCCTCCATATTTTTTGCAGCAAATTCCCTGACACTGTTCTCTGTGTATATCAGAGTATCTATTTTCTTTTCTTGTCTCTATTATTATTAAGGTATATGTTTATAATTTTGCTAATATGATTTCATTTTGAATGATTATCAGAAATCTGAAAAAATCTGAAAAAAAACACACCTGATACAAAGTGAAGTGAATAGAATCAAAATAACTTTGTACACAGTAAGAGGTATATTGTTGGATAATAAACTATTGAAGACAACTCCAAAGGATCTACGAAGAAAAATGCTATCCATAATCAGAAAAAAAAAACTTAATAGGGTATGAATGCAGATCAAAGTATATCACTTTTCACTTTTCACTGTATTTCTTTCATGCGTTTTTTCCTGTATGTGCGATATACATCTTCTTTCGCAACATTACAAATATAGAATTATATATTTCCCCATAGAACATATAAAACTAATATCCAATTATTTGCTGTTTCAGTGTGTGGAGAGGATAGAGAGAAAGAGACAGAATTTGGATTTCATATTATCAGAAAATAAATATTAAAAATCGTTTCTCTGAAGATGGTAGTAACTGGGTTCAAATCTGACCTCAGATAATTCCTAGCTGTGTGACCCTGGGCAAATCACTTAAACCCAATTACCAACCCCTTACTATTCTTCTGACTTGGAACCAACACTTAGTATCAATTCTAAAACAGAGGTTAAGGATTTAAGAAAAAAGAGAAAGATGCTTCCAACCATATAGTAAGCATACATATTCCAGCATCCACATATATACTTGTTTTCCAATCTGTTTTAGGAATAAGACCCACAACCTTATCATGTAAGAAGTGTCATTTTAGGTGGTCTTCACTTATTCCAAAACCTTTTACAATTATATCCTCTTCATTCCTCTTCAAAATGATAACCATTCAAAATGAAATCATATTAGCAAAATTATAAACATATACCTTAATAATAATAGAGATGAGAAAAGAAAATAGATACTCTGATATACACAGAGAACAGTTTCAAGGAATTTGCTGCAAAAAATATGGAGGAAATCATTTCATTGAATTTTCATTTAGGGATCTAAAACCAAGATATCTATAATCCTAAATTATGGGATCAATACTTCTATTTTGACTTGGCTATTGCTGAAGGGTCCCTTAATATACACGTTTTATGTGAATTGGAAATTATAGTAAGTAGAGAGAATCTGTAACTAATGTTTCCTTTCTTTAGAAGTGGTAAAGGGTTGTTATTTATTGGAAGTTATCTATTGGATTATCTATTGGAAGATTATAAAAATGTTATGTAGAATTTTTTAGTTGTCTCTCTAGTGATCAGTATTTGAATCCTCATTATATCAGGTTATTTTCCAGGGAATGGGAGCTCCTTCCAAAGATGCAGATTTTAAAACTTCTATCTTAGTAGATGATGCTACATCTAAATAAGTGTGCAAATAAGCAAATAAATAAGTGTATGAGTGAACAAATCAATAATATTTAAGTATGTGGGTAAATAAATAAGAAAATAAATACATTTCTTTTTGATCCAGTTTCTGATCACAAGCCTTTCTATCTTTCTCAAGGCTATTCTTCAGCTTTTAGACTTACTCAGCCAATGCCAACCACACAAATACCATTTTTTTCTAGCATAGTAAAACTTATCAGAGCTGATGCTTCCACGATAGTATTAGAAAATATAGGGTCATCTCCCCTGCAAAATGAGGTTCTGAAATATCAGAAGAGGGTTTTTCTAAATGACTAAAAAATTAACTGTCCTGTATAAAATTGCCCTGGTTTCAAAGTTCCTATAGTATCATATAGTCTAAGACAAGGTGGATAATAATTTGTTTTCTATTTCATTTGGATTTGTGATTACAATGATGGCTGCTAGTGAGCTGCCTTGAAGGCAGCTTAAGGCTGCAGGAACATTTTCCCACCATTCCCAGTTAATTGAAGGAAGGTTTCACAGCAGAGATTGAATTGAGCTTTAAATGACTGAGGGAAATGAGGAAATGCTGAATAGAAGATTGATTTAGACATACAAGGCAGTCTAGGAGAAGGCAGGGAATTGGAAGGCCCAGTAAAAAAGATAAAAGATTTGAGCAAAAGGAGTAGGCAAAGAAATAGGAAAAGATGCTAGGGTTATGCTTTATTCTTTAAGATGAATTTAGGAAGGCAAATAACAGTCTTTCATTTTTTAAAAAAATCTATTAAGTCCAGTAATCAGTAAATATAACATCTAATCAAGAAGATGAAGATGAATACCTTTAGCAGCTGTATAAGAAAGAAACATGGAAATTAAGAGACAAATGTCATCAGGCTTTGAAAAGAAATGCAATTGCTTGCTTGTCTCTTGATTATCTAGGAATCATAGCTAAGAGTTTTGGCAGGCTTCCCAACACCATAGGAACACATGAATTTTCAGCTGTCTCTTAATTACTCTATATAATGACCTGTTGACTTCAAAAATTTAGCATGAACAGTTTAGATTTTTGCACGTTTAGGAAACCAGTCAATTCATGATGGAAATAAGACCATTATACTAAATAAGCATAACTTAATGTATAAATGTATATATATATATAAATTTATATGTAAAAAGATGTACATATATAACTAGATATATAACTAAACATATATATATATAACTAGATAGTTAGCTATGAATATATGTAACTAGATAACTAGAGAAATATAACTTGATGATATATATTATATTTTTTCTCCTTTCTTCTTTTAGAAATGTTGATTATGGGAATTTGTTGTACATGTTCTGATGAATATTGGCCTATGTTCTCAGCATAGTGACTGTAAAAAATACAACAAACTGGGAAAAAAATCTTTATAACAAAAAACTCTGACAGAGGTCTAATTACTCAAATATACAAGGAACTAAATCAATTGTACAACAAATCACGCCATTCCCCAATTGATAAATGGGCAAGGGACATGAATAGGCAATTTTCAGATAAAGAAATCAAAACTATCAATAAGCACATGAGAAAGTATTCTAAATCTCTAATAATTAGAGAAATGCAAATCAAAACAACTCTGAGGTATCACCTCACACCTAGCAGATTGGTTAAAATGATAGCAGGGGAGAGTAATGAGTGTTGGAAGGGATGTGGCAAAATTGGGACATTAATGCATTGCTGGTGGAGTTGTGAACTGATCCAACCATTCTGGATGGCAATTTGGAACTATGTCCAAAGAGCTCTAAAAGACTGCCTGCCCTTCGATCCAACCACAGCATTGCTGGGTTTGTACCTCAAAGAGATCTTAGATAAACAGACTTATACAAAAATATTTATAGCCATGCTTTTTCTGGTGGCAAAAAGCTGGAAAACAGGGGTCTGCCCTTCAATTGGAGAATGGCTGAACAAATTGTGGTATATGCTGGTGATGAAATACTATTGTGCTCAAAGGAATAATAAACTGGAGGAATTCCATGTG
>NW_025346247.1:0-4666 GCF_016433145.1 Gracilinanus agilis | reverse complement strand
GCATAGTTCCAAATTGCCATCCAGAATGGTTGGATCAGTTCACAACTCCACCAGCAATGCATCAATGTCCCAATTTTGCCACATCCCCTCCAACATTCATTACTCTCCCCTGCTATCATTTTAGCCAATCTGCTAGGTGTGAGGTGATACCTCAGAGTTGTTTTGATTTGCATTTCTCTAATTATTAGAGATTTAGAACACTTTTTCATGTGCTTATTGATAGTTTTGATTTCTTTATCTGAAAATTGTCTATTCATGTCCCTTGCCCATTTATCAATTAGAGAATGACTTGATTTTTTATAGGAATCCCTAACTTCTAATCCCAAAAGGTCCTTCTCCCTGGCCAGCTAAATGGCCAAACCAGTAATTCACCTTCCCTCCCCTATCTCTTATCCTAATCTAAAATCTATACTACTAGAAATATAACAGGGTCTTGATATAAGGCAGGTAAGTGTTGAGAGTCTTTGGGGGTAGCTCAAAGGTCATCTGAGTCCATCAGGCCTAATGAGACCTTAATCTCTTTCAAGTTGATGGTTGAAGTTGTTGGGGAAACACCAGGCTTTTTGATATAGATGCCTAAAGAAAACCCTTTGGGCTGGCTTTCAATTGGTCCCGGGCAGGCAAGCCTTTGTCCTCTCTCCCCAAGATCCCAGATCAAAAAGCCCTTTGGTTCAGGTTCTCTTGCCCAAGATGCTTTGTCCCAGCTCAACTGTCAATCTGTGTCACTCAAGTTCAGCTTGTCAGCATTCCAAAGGTTCCACTCACCCTAGTCTGCTCTTACACCTCCAAAGTCTTTTCCAATTCAACACCTATGATTCTATGATTCTGAACTTCCTTCTACCTCTATAAACACTATGGCATGTTGTATATGCATATGTAGCTATCTATCCATATAAAATTTTATGAGTGGTTAAGTGGCGCAAATGGATAAAGTTCCAGGCCTGGAGTTAGGAAGACTTCCCTTCTGAGTCCAAATCTGGCCTCAGACACTTACTAGCTATGTGACCGTGGGCAAGCCATTTAAACTTATTGGCCTCAGTTTCCTCATCTATAAAATGAGTTAGAGAAAGAAATGGCAAACCACTTCAATTTCTTTGCCAAGAAAAGCCCAAATGGGCCCACAGAGATTGGATACAATTGAAATGAACAACATATGTATATATGCACACAAATATAAAAATATATGTATGTACAGTACATAACATAGATATATGTAGAACCAGAAGGAGGCTGACTCAAAGGCATTTTAGGCCAACACCCACCCACCCCCATTTACCAGCCCAGGAAACAGACCTGAAGAGGTTTGCTGTCATTTAAGTTCTAAATATTGGAGATAAGCTTTGAAAACAAGTATTCTGATTCTCTCCAGTGTTTATTCCATGTACGATGTTGCCTCTATCTAAACAAAGGGGAGGTAAAGGAATCAAGTATTTATTAAGCAACTTTGCTAAGTATTTGACACATTTTGTCCTCTGATCCTCAACCACCCTGGAAGGTAGTAGCTATTGGTATTCCCATTTTTATAGATGAGGAAACTGAGGAGAGTCACACACAGTTAAGTGTCTGAAACCACATTTGATCTTCCCAACTCTAGGTCCAGTGTTCTTATCCACTGTGCCACCAGCTAGATGCCCAAGATCATTTTCCTAAGACTCAGGGGTAGGTCTCTATAGAGAGCAGAGTTTGTTCCAAGGCCCTTACAAAGCCAGTCCTGGGGAAGAGGCAGAGGGAAACCCCAGGCAAGAGTTACCCTCTTTTCCCACACCCCCAGCCCCACCATGCATAGTGGAAAGTCAGCCCATGCTTTTTGGATTTCAAATCAAGGAATTCAAATGAGTCTGCTACTATGGCTGTGAGGCTCTCTGACTCTTGGCTTCCCCAACTGTAAAAAGAGGTTTAGGATGAGGTCACTATGATCCTGGATCTCGAGCACCTCAGACTCCTCAGGGGACTCATTTCTCAACCCGGAGGAAACTCGCTCCTTACTGAGCTGCACAATCAAGGACGCTTAGGGCCACCAGGTGGCGCATGCGCTCTTCTGAAGTAGAGCCCTCACTACCACCACCCTCAATCCCCCAACTATTGATCCGTTTCTACACGTTTAACCAGACTACGGAAGCTCGCCTCGCCTCGTCTAGCCCTAACTTCCGCTCACGGACTCTGCGGAGTGACGCACTTCCGGTTGTGCTGCCTAGTGTGCGGCGTTTCCAGAGACGCGATGGCGCAGCAGTGTTCAAACGATATGACTGAGGCTACGGCTACGCGTACAGCCTCAGCGTCGAAGTCGGCGAACACAGTTCCCAAAGAGCTTCTGTCGCTGGACCCGAAGCTGCAGACCGAGTTTCAGAAGCGTGTGGCTAGTGTCCGCAAGCGCGGGGCTAATAAGGTGAGTGGTGGTTGGAAATTGCTGAATAGGGCCGCTTGCACGTGCGCACCGCCTCTCAACGGCCTTAGGGGTTGGGGGAGAAGCAAGATCTCGGACTACGGGCGTCCATTCGGGCCTAACGCGTGCCCTGGGGTTTGTGACGAGACCGATACGCGCGCTCTTTGCGTCTCGAGTGCGTTCCCTCCTGTCTTCTGCCTGATTTGGCTTGAGAATGCGTTGGGTTTTTTTGTTGTTGTTTTTTTTATTTTCCCCACCCCTTTCCCTCCTCGGGGGCCCATTCAGGTTTCCAGTGCCTCCTTAGGTGAGGGGTTCTTTAGAAAAGGAGTTGAGTTTATAATGAAGTGGTACTTATTAGGAGGGAGGCATTGAGCTTCTTAAGGGGGTGAAATTCAAGGTTTTTTTGCCTTTAACCCCCTCTGTAACATGCCTAGAAAGGCAAATACTACTACTAGGGAATGTTTCCCGGAGGGGGTGGGATATGCCTAAGTCATGAAGGATGAATAAGGTAGAATTAGCTCTGGAAGAGACTTTGGAGTACACCCGGAATTTGGGTTGTCAAGTTAGAAAAGCCTTGAATCACAGATACTAGAGACTTAGAATATAGACAAGAGACAAAAAAGAATTCTAAAAGAGAACAATAAAGAAAAAAACAAGCATGCTGAAGAGGCCCCTTGTTACTAACGTAATCCTAAACGACTTAGACTCTTCCTGCCACACACACACACCCCCTCCCAACACTATACACTTCCGTTTTTTCCTCGGAGCATCAAATTGGGGGAATTTATATAGGCTGTACCAAAAATCGAATATTCCTCTTCTTCTCCAACTCATGCAGTTCTGGAAGTACTTAAGGCTCTTGTTTTTCAATTATAATTGTTTCTGAACCCTAAAACACATTTCCACTCCCCACCCCACTCTCACAATGAAGAACAAATGTGGGAAAGGCTGAGATTAGCTTTTTAAGGAAAGGCTATGTGTGTGCCTGATGAATTATTTTGGAGTCATCATTAGGATTACAAGCATGGGATCATAGACTTAGAACTGGAAGAGGCCAAAGAGGACTTGTAGGCCCCATTTTACAGATAGGAGTTGGATTAGATTTCAGGAAAACTTAGGTTAAGTGAAAATGGAAAATGATGTGAGCTTTTTCTCCCCGCCTATATTTTCAGCCAGAGAAACTGACTCCTGGAGTGGTATATTTGGGTCACCTTCCCAGAGGACTTTATGAACCTCAACTCAAGGAATACTTCACTCAATTTGGAACTGTCAAAAGACTCAGGCTTTCCAGAAGTAAAAAGGTAAAGATTTTGTCTTTTATAGGATCATAAATGCCAAGCTTGAAGGGACCTCCAAGGCCATCGAGTTTAAATAGCTTGTTTTACACATAGTGAGGCCCAAAGAGGTTAAGTTTGTTGCCCAGGGTCACATAGCTGATAAAACATGTCCAAGGCAAGATATAACTCTCTGTAGACCATACTACTATTCATGGGGGGTTTTTTTGCAAAGACACTGGAGTGGTTTGCCATTTTCTTTTCTAGTGGATTATGGCAAACAGGTTAGGTGACTTGCCTATGGTCACACAGTAGTCACACAGAATAGTAAGGCCTCTGAGGCCAAATTTGAACTCAGTTCTTCTTAACTCCAGGCCTAGCATTCTTATCTACTGAGCCACTTAGCTGCTTCCTCCAAATCTAGCATTCTATCCTTGATTTAGCCTGTTTTAGAGAAATGGTTTCTTTCTAAATGACTTAATGTTCTCACCTATTACTTGTTTCTTTTTCATAAGCTTTTCTGGCCAGTTTCCATTTGTTGAAACGTATAGAATAAATTGGACAACACAAATTTATCAGAAGTAAATCATCCTAATTTTCATTTGAAATTTAGTGATGTTCATTTGTCTTTGAGCATCAGAAGCAGGGATTGAATGTGTGGTTTTTCTGTAATCTGTTTATGGTCGCATACTAAATAATTTCCATAAAGTCCAGCCAATTATTTCATCTGTCATATTCCTAGAAAAAGTATGATTGCAAGAGAAATACAAACCATGATGCTGAAACTTTTAACTTCTCCTTTCAGCCTAAAAAATGACCATTGAAAATTTTAGCCCAGGGTGAATTCAAATTGTTTTTCAGAGCCTGCACACTTTCTATACTACCACTATTGCTTTTCTACCCTTCTTTAAAAGCTGCTAGGAAAAGACCTTTAAGTCATTGTTTTACCATTGCACTAACAGTTTTAATAGCATCCAAGCATATTATATATATATATATATATATATAT
>NW_025346246.1:0-5944 GCF_016433145.1 Gracilinanus agilis | reverse complement strand
TGGGCAAGAGACATGAATAGGCAATTTTCAGATGAAGAAATCAAAAGTATCAATAAGCACATGAGAAAGTATTCTAAATCTCTAATAATCAGAGAAATGCAAATCAAAACAACTCTGAGGTATCAACTCCCACCTAGCAGATTGGCTAAAATGAAAGAAGGGGAGAGTAATGAATGGTGGAGGGGATGTGGCAAAATTGGGACATTAATGCATTGCTGGTGGAGTTGTGAACTGATCCAACCATTCTGGCTGGCAATTTGGAACTATGCTCAAAGTGCTATAAAAGAATGCCTGCCCTTTGATCCAGCCATACCATTGTTGGGTTTGTACCCCAAAGAGATCATAGATAAAGAGACTTGTAGGAAAATATTTATAGCTGCGCTTTTTGTGGTGGCAAAAAACTGGAAAATGAGGATATGTCCTTCAATTGGGGAATGGCTGAACAAATTGTGGTATATGCTGGTGATGGAATACTATTATGCTCAAAGGAATAATAAACTGGAGGAATTCCATGTGAACTGGAAAGACCTCCAGGAATTGATACAGAGTGAAAGGAGCAGAACCAGGAGAACACTGTACACAGAAAGTGAAACATTGTGGCACAATCCAATGTAATGGACTTCTCTACTAGTAGCAAATACAATGATCTGGGACAACTGCAAGGGACCTAGGAAAAAGGACACTATCCACATCCAGAGAAAGAACCATGGCAGTAGAAATGCAGAAGAAAAGTATATGATCAATCATGTGGTTCAATGGGAATATAATTGGGAATGTTGACTTCAAATGATTACTCTATTGCAAATATTAACAATATGGAAATAGGTTTTGAACAAATGATACATGTAAACACACTGGAATTGCTCATAGGCTCTGAGAGGGGGGTGGGAGTAGAGGAGGGAAAGAACATGAATCCTGGAACTATGGGGAAAATTCTAAATTAATTAAATTAATTAATTCACATATATTCTTGTGAGTATCTTGGTTTAATCATTTACTTTGTGTATAAAAATAAATAAATAAGTGACTGTTCTAAAAAAAAAAAAAAAGAAAAGAAAAGTAAAAGACAATACCTGTCCTCAAGGAGCTGACAGTCTAATTGCTGAGAGTCCCTCAAAGAAATAGGGTCTTTATAAGGGCAAAATCAAAATCAATACAGATGGTAAGGCCCTGTTTTGATTTCTGTGGCCTGAAAATCGAGCCACAAGATGGATGGAAACCCAATCAGACCCCTCTGTGTGACTCTTTTCTGACCAACACTTTTTATTATTGAAATTATTATAACCTATATATATGATTTTAGATAGCCTCAAGTTTTATAGTATAGATATGAAATCCTTTTATTTTATAGAGATCCATTTATAGAACTCCTCTTATAGAATTCCCTTAATACTCTATATTAAACCAGCATTTAATGAGTTAATAGTTCATACCCTCAGAAGCTGCTTTAATCTTTTTTTTCTCTCTGCTTTGAGAGTTGAAGGACACAGTATGAATAAACCAAAATATTCTCACACTTCACTACTTTCCCACATTAGACTTGTTCCCCAAAATTTGAGAGTTCTCACATTTTAATCTGCTTTTGAAATATATTGAAGGTTCTTTTATTAAAATAAAATTTAGATAAAGTAGAGTTTTGGTAGCCTTGAAGAATGTTTAGACTAGATATATGTAGAAATATGTTCTGTGTGCCAATTCCTATGTAACCTTGAATTCTTCTATGTTTTGAATTTAAAATGTAAATTTTCTCAGCATTTGTGTGACTGTGAGAGAAAAGTATAAAAATAAAAATTTCACAGGAAGTTCTCAGAACAGTTTCCCGAAATCCAAAAAAAAAAAAAAAAACTCCAGCAAGTGATCAAGAGGGGTTATTATGATCAGGTGAGATTTATACCAGGAATGCAAGGATGGTTCAACGTAAGGAAAACCATTCACATAATTGACCATATCAACAAGCAAACCAATAAAAATCGCATGATTACCTCAATAGATGTTGAAAAAGCCTTTGACAAAATACAACACTCATTCCTATTGAAAACACTAGAAAGTAGAGGAATAGAAGGGCCTTTCCTAAAAATAATTAACAGTATATATCCAAAACCAACAGCAAGCATTATCTGCAATGGGGAAAATTAGAATCATTCCCAATAAGATCAGGAGTGAAACAAGGATGTCCATTATCACCTCTATTATTTAACATGGAACTAGAAATACTAGCAGTACCAATTAGAGAAGAAAAGGAAATTGAAGGTATTAAAACAGGCAATGAGGAGACCAAGCTATCACTCTTTGCAAATGATATGATGGTCTACTTAAAAAATCCTAGAGGATCAACTAAAAAGCTAGTGGAAATAATCAACAACTTTAGCAAAGTTGCAGGATACAAAATAAACACACATAAATCAACAGCATTTCTATATATTTCCAACACATCTCAGCAGCAAGAGTTAGAAAGAGAAATGCCACTTAAAATCATCCTAGACAATGTAAAATACTTAGGAATCTATCTGACAAAACAAACACAAGAATTATATGAACACAACTACGAAACACTTTCCAAACAATTAAAGTAGATCTAAACAATTGGAAAAACATTGATTGCTCAAGGGTAGGATGAGCTAACATAATAAAAATGACCATTCTACCCAAATTAATTTACTTATTTAGTGCCATACCTATCAAACTACCAAGAAACTTTTTTACTGAATTAGAAAAAAACTATAACAAAGTTCATTTGGAAGAACAAAAGATCAAGAATATCAAAGGAAATAATGAAAAAAATGTGAAGGAAAGTGGCCTAGCCATACCAGATCTTGAACTGTACTATAAAGCAGCAGTCATCAAAACAATATGGTACTAGTGAAGAGACAGAAGGGAGAATCAGAGGAATAGACTTGGGGGAAGCAACCTCAGCAAGACAGTCCTCGATAAACGCAAAGAACCCAGCTTTTGGAACAAAAATCCACTATTTGACAAAAACTGCTGGGAAAACTGGAAAACAGTATGGGAGAGATTGGGTTTAGATCAACATCTCACACCCTATGCCAAGATAAATTCAGAATGAGTGAATGACTTGAACATAAAGAAGGAAACTATAAGTAAATTAGGTGAGCATAGAATAGTATGCTTGTCAGATCTTTGGGAGGGGAGGAATTTTAAAACCAGGCAAGAGTTAGAAAAAAATTACAAAATATACAATAAATAATTTTGATTACATTAAATTAAAAAGGTTTTGTACAAACAAAGTCAATGCAACCAAAATTAAAAGGGAAGCTACAAATTGGGGAAAAATCTTTATAACAAAAAACTCTGACAAAGGTCTAATTACTCAAATTTATAAGGAACTAAATCAGTTGTACAAAAAAATCAAACCACTCCCCAATTGATAAATGTGCAAGGGACAAGAATAGGCAATTTTTAGATTAAAAAAAATCAAAGCTATCAATAAATAAGCACATGAAAAAGTGCTCTAAATCTCTAATAATTAGAGAAATGCAAATCAAAACAACTCTGAGATACCACCTCACACCTAGCAGATTGGTGGAAATGACCAGGGGAGACTAATGAATGTTGGCAAGGATGTGGCAAAATTGGGACATTAATGCTTTGCTGGTGGAATTGTGAATTGATCCAACCATTTTGGACGGCAATTTGGAACTAGGTCCAAAGAGCGATAAAAGACTGTCTGCCCTTTGACCCAGCCATACCACTGGTAGGTTTGTACCCCACAGAGATCATAGGGGAAAAGGCTTGTACAAAAATATTTATAGCAGCACTCTTTGTCGTGGCAAAAAAAAAAAAATTGGAAAATGAGGGTATGCCCTTCAAATGGGGAATGGCTAAACAAATTGTGGTATCTGTTGGTGATGGAATACTATTGTGCTGAAAGGAATAATGAACTGGAGAAATTCCATGTGAACTGGAAAGACCTCCAGGAAGTGATGTAGAGTGAAAGGAGCAGAGCCAGAAGAATGCTGTATACAGGGACTAATACACTGTGGTACAATTGTTGTGAGGGTTATTTAGTTATTAATTTAGTATTAGTGTTGGACCTAGCAGGAAGGGCTGGGGATTCCAAGATGGAATGAAGAAACAGGAAGTGTGCTTCTTGCTCTCTGAGAAGGACTCCATGGTGGGAGTTACAAGCAGTAACTGATTCCCTGGGAGACCTCAGAGCTTGTGGAGTTGCACCTTGATTCCCTGGGATCCTGGAATGTGGTGAAGGTTGGAAGCAGAGGACATCTATCCTGCACAACAGCACTGAGTAGGGAGTGATCTGCGATCTGGTGGACAGCTTGCAGGCTCCTCCCCCTACTAGGGCTGCTTTGGACCATCGGTTCTGGAGGAGTTGGTTCCTGGCTTCCTGAAAACATCTCTGGACTCTACTGTGAGGATTCCCACTCCAGTCCTGTTATTCTCTGGGCCCTGCCTGGCTTAGGTCTTAGTTTAGTGTAGCCAAGTCCTTCCCCTGCCCCTGTGGTTTGCCCTTAGCTTGTAAGTATTGAATCCCTTATTCCCATCCTTTATTATTGTTTCTCTCAATTAAACTGTTATAAACTTTTACCTTTTGCCTGCTGATTCCATAGGCCTTTGCCTAGGTGGGCTGGGTGACTGTTGGGCCTAACTGCCATTCCTGTTGACAGTTAACTCCTTGGCAGTAAACCCTGGTCTCCCTATCCTGTTTGGTCCTGTCCATCTGTCATTCCTGTCTCTCTCACCCCAGTGTGAACCCACAAATAATAATAGCTAACATCCCACCAAACCTCCATTACACAATGGAACATAATGGACCTCTCTACTAACAGCAATGCAATGATCCAGAACAATGCCGAGAGAAAGATGTCCACATTCAGAGGAAGAACTGTGGGAGTAGAAACACAGAAGAAAAACAACTGCTTATACACATGGGTTGATGGGGATATTATTGGGGATGTAGACGCTAAGCAATCACCCTAATGTAACTATCAATAATATGGAAATAGGTCTTGATCAATGATTCATGTAAAACCTAGTGGAATTGCGTGTTTGGCTATGGGGTGGGGGCAGGCAGTTATGGGGAGAGGGAAAGAACATGAATCATGTAACCATAAAGACTATTTAGCTGGCTAGTGAAGCAATGATCTCCTCTTCTGTGCCCTTAGCCTATGACTCCCTCTCTTTGTCATCTTCTGCTTCTTTGATGTCTACAGTGACAGGGAATCATTTACAACAGCCTTTAGGTTTTTTCCCTACATCAATAAATCTCACTTAACTGATTACTCTCCTCTAGGCACTATTCTTTAAAGTTCTAAAACTGACCTTCTTTTAAAATGTCTTAATAGGATTTGAGTAATAATATATGTATAACCCAGTGAAATTGCTTGTCAGCTCCAGAGGGGGTGGGAAGATGGGAGGGAGACAACAAGAATCATGTAACCATGGAAAATTTTTTAAATTAAATTAAAATGTCTTAAAAGGAGCAACTAGGTAGGGCAGTGGATAGAGTACCAGGCCTAGAATCAAGAGATTCTGGGTTCAAATTGGACCTCAGGCACTTCTTAGCTGTGTAACCCTGGTCAAATCACTTAACCCCCATTGCCTAGCCCTTAATGCTCTTCTGCCTTGGAACAAATACACAGTATTGATTCTAAGATGGAAGGTAAGGGTTTTAAAAATAAATTAAAATTGAATTGAATTGAATTGAAAAAATTAAATGCCTTAAGAAGAGCAGCTAGATAGCATAGTGGATAGAGAACCAAGCCTGAAGTTGGGAAGTTCTAGGTTCAAAACTGGGCTCAGGCACTGCCTAGCTATGTGACCCTGAGCAAGTCACTAAACCCCAGTTCCCTAGCCCTTGCCACTCTTCTGTTTTAGTATTGATCCTAAGACAGAAGGTAAGGATTTTAATAATCCAATCTATCAATCAATCAATAAATGAAGTGAAAAATAAAGTAGTTTAAGATAA
>NW_025346245.1:0-2587 GCF_016433145.1 Gracilinanus agilis | reverse complement strand
CCTCCCTTATTTTCCCCCCTCTTTTTGTTTTTAAAGGCCTAATGAATTCCCTCCCTCTTCCCCCTCCCTATTTTTGACCTCCCCACTCCCCTGCTCCCCTTGGTTTATCCCTTCTAACTTTCTCAGAAGGGTTAGATAAGAGTTTTATGTCCCAATGGATAGTATAGCTATTCTTCCCTCTCTGGGTTGATTACACTAAGAGTAAGGTTTGATTATTACCTCTTAATGCTCTCTTCCTCTCCTTCTTATAATAGTATTTGTCCCCTCTCCCTCACATGCCCTCTTTGTATGTAATAGAATATCCTATTTTCTTATTCCCTCAAGTTTCTCTTGGTGTCCCCTGTTATTCACCCCCTCTTTCCCATCCCCCATGTCATCTTAGATTATTTAGTGTTCCACCCTCACCGTGTGAATTATTCTTCTGATTACTATAATAGTGAATATTATAATAGTGAATAGAGTTCACTACAGAGAATTATACATAACATTTCTCTACATAGGATTACAGATAATTAGATTTCACTGAGGCCCTTAAAAAGGCAAATTTAAAAATTATAAGTTTTCTTTCTTTCCCCTCTGTATCTTATTTACCTTTTCATGTTTCTCTCGATTTTTGTGGACAATCCAGATATAGGAGATAGCCAGATATAGGAGATAGCCAGCTCACACTAGGGTTCAACAACAAAATTCTATTCCACAAACATTTATTAAGTTCAAAACTCAGAACTCAACCCTGGAGTCATGAAGGTATAAAAGTATTTAGTCCCTGCCCTCAAAGAATTTACAATCTACAAGGCAGAACTCAATATGTAAACAAATAAATATAATGCAGAGTCTTATGTGATCAAGATGGAAGAGAGTCGAAGTGAAGAAAGTAAATTACCTTCTTATTTTCTTTGATGTTCCTATAAGATTAGAATGAGAAGACTTAAGAAACTGAATCCTAAAGGAGGAGACATCTAGATAGTAGAAAGAGTTCTGGATCTATAGTCTGGAAGGTTCAAGTGCAAATTCTGCCTCAGATATTTATTAGTTATGTGACTATGGGAAAGTTCCTTTACCTTTCTCTGCCTCAGTTTCCTCATCTATAGAGATAATAATAGAACCTACCTCAGAGGGTCATTAGGAGCATCAAATTATATAATGCATGAAAACTATTTAGCCCACTTCAATGCTACACAAATGATAGGTATCAATACTGTTGTTTGCTTAAAGTCACAGAACTACTAAATAACTAAGTCAAGACTGGAACTCATGTCATTGTTCTATACAGTATACCACACTGCTACTAAGAAATATGGGAGATGGAAAATATAATAACAACTTTATTTACTCACACACAATCATATACATTTATGCACAAGTATACATTGAAATAAGTCACTTTGGGAATACGTAGGAAGATTAGAGGGGGAAACATAAGTACAGCTGGGGTAAAAGTAGCCCTCAGCTGACTTGTGAGAGGTAACAAACTTTCACAATTAGCTGGGGAAACAACAAATAATAGAAAAAATAAACACAGCCTGGAAAAGTTAAAATTATCAATGAGTTCTTGTAGACTGGGAAGGGAAGTCAAGGAAGTTTATAAAAAGGGTTTTTAATAATTAACAAGGACAGGAAAGGAGGGAAGAGGATCAACTGTCAAATTGGATCTATGGGCCAACTGTTAGAATGTTGGATAGGGGAAATGGCTTCACTAAACTAACTATAAAGCAGCCAATATAGGCAGGGCTCTTAAGGCAGGGAAAGGTGGGAATCTCACGGTGCACTTCTCAGGATGGTATCAGGATAGATCAGGTCTCAGGAAACCTCCAGGAAATCAGTAAATTAATCCAATAAGGGCTGGGGAGACTAGGATTTAATGTGTTGTCCAACAGCTCAGTATAGCACTTAACTCAACCTAGTATCTTGGTAGAAGTTCTCTCAGTGAATTCAAAGTTAACTCCAATGTCCAAGATTCCCAGAATAAGTCCACAGGCTAGCTAAACAGTAGCCAAAATCTCCAGCTCCATTTTTCACTCCTCCAGGCAAAACTGTCAGCTTCTACTAGTCTCTGTCCACTAGTACCTGCCAACAATTCCAAATTTGGAATGTTCAGCTTCTACCACGTTTTTGCTGGGTCTGCTTTTATACTAGCTATAATAAGTCCTATCTACAAATTTCCTATAACAACATATATGTGTGTGGGTAAGTAAAATTAAAAGCAAAACTTTTATGAGTACAATAAAAGAAACTCTCCATGACTCCGTAACCAGAGAAAGATTTTTTAAAATATCTCTGGGAGTACTATTGCTGAAAACACTTTCTATTACCCTATAATCACTTCTACTTCTCCTAATTTTTACCCATTCTGCTTCAAGATAAATTGTTAGGGGGTCTTACATTGCCCTCTTCCAGTTTCTCCTTGATTCATTGCCCTGAACCACAGTTTCCTCATGGAATTCTTCACTTCAGCATTTCGCAATGAATAGATGAATGGATTGAGGAGAGGAGTGATCACTGTATAGAATATGGCCACCATTTTGTCCATGGAGTTTGTAGTGGTGGGCCGCAGGTAGATGATGGCACAGGGTCCAAAGAACAAGAT
>NW_025346244.1:0-6944 GCF_016433145.1 Gracilinanus agilis | reverse complement strand
AGAGAGAGAGAGAGAGAGAGAGAGAGAGAGAGAGAGAGAGAGAGAGAGAAAGATGTTGGGGCCAGATAGATACATTAAGTATTTCTTAAGCTCCTGCTAGGTGTCAGGCATGGTGTCAGGCTCTGTGCCAAGTACTAAGGCTACAAAGAGAAGCAAACAATCTAGTCCCTGCCTTAAAGGAGTTTCCATTCTAATAGGTAGAGCATGCAAGAGGTGATGGAGGGACTCCTTTTTTTATTGAAAATGTTTATTTAATTAATTGATTTAGAATATTTTTTCATGGTTACATGATTCATGTTCTTTCCCTCCCCTACTCCCTCCCTCCCATAGCCAACAAGTAATGGGTTTTACATATATCATTGATCAAGACCTATTGATGGAGGGACTCTTGAGGAAGCTAGGTTGTGAAGTGGTTAGGATGGTGGGCTTCAGGGGCAGCTGGGTGGCTCAGTGGATTGAGAACCAGGCCTATAGAAGGGAGGTCCTAGGTTCAAATCTGACCTCAGACACTTCCCAGCTGAGTGACCCTGGGTAAGTCACTTGACCCCCATTGTCCACCCTTACCACTCCTCTGCCTTGGAGCCAATACACAGTATTGACTCCAAGACAGAAGGTCAGGGTTTAAAAAAAAAAAAAAAAGAGTGCTGGGCTTCAAGTTCAGAAGGCCTGAATTCAAGTCCTTTCTCAGATATTAATTTGCTGTGTGACCTTGAGGGATAGCAGTTAACCTCTCTTTTCCCCAGTTTCTCCATCTGCAAAATGGGGATATTATTAACATCAACCTCATAGGGTTGTCAGGAAGACCAAATGAGATAACATAAAAACTCTTTGCCAACCTTAAAGTGTATTTATTTATTTATAATTTTTTTAAGCCTTACTTTCCATCTTAGAATTAATACTATGTATTGGATCCAAGGCAACAGAGTGGTAAGGGTTAGGCAATGGAGGTTAAGTGACTTGCCCAGGGTCACACAGCTGGGAAGCGTTTGAGGCCAAATTTGAACCCAGCACCTCTAATCTCTAGGCCTGGCTCTCTATCCACTGAGCCCTGTAGGTGCCCTCCTTAAAGAGTATTTATGTAAAGAAATGCCAACTATTATTGTTATTTGGAGGGGGCAAGGCAGCTGATGAGGAGGTAGGAAAATCTGGAAGGTGAGCTGAGCTAGGTGTGAAGTGAGGAATGTCTAGGAGCTTCATGAAATGGTGTTTGGGGTTAGAGAGTCACCCGTCAGAGAATGGATCTCATTGTGGAATTATCTCCAAGGGACAAATTGGGGGAGCTGGTGAGCCAGAGTGAAAAGGACATGGAAGGGCCCTTCCCAAATCTGTTCAGGCACACAGAATGGAGGGCTGGATGGTCAATGGAGCCCCAGGTCAAAGACACCAGAAGGAAGACAAAGAGTGGACCACATCTATGGAGGGGCCTGTGGGAAATGAGGGTCTTTCCTAAGTCTTGATTGAAGTAGAACCGTGACATGGCGTGTTAGAGCCTATGGGGCTGGCAGGGCAATCGGGTCCTTATCCCCGAAATGCTGCATTTAGAAGAGATGGATGATATTTGAATTTGGGGGGAGTGAGCGACTCCCCACCTCGCCTGCCTCTGGTCCTGACTCTATAAATAAAGGGACAAAATGGAAAGATCATCTTGCCCAAGCTGAGTTCAGGACACCCATGTGGAGTCTGTCACAGTGGCCCAAGGGGTGAACTTGGAGCCTCGGTCACCTGCCTCCTTCCTAGTGTTCTTTCCACAAAGCATGGAGGTCTTCTTTTCTTTTCTCTTCTTTTTTTTTATTTTTAATTTTTAAAAATACATCTTATTTTCCCAATTCCATGTAATAACCATTTCCAACATTTTTTTCTGATTATAAGATCCAAATTGTCCCCCTCGATCCCTTTCCTCCCTGCTCCATTGGATCTGAGTTGTACATGGATTAGGATACAAAACCTACTTTGGATGTCTTCTTTTCTCCCATATGAAGTAGGACATCGAGAATTGGTGCGGTTATTTGAATAATCCAGGCCCTCCAGACTCATAAGTATTTGAGGCAAAGGGATTGGGGGGGGGTGGCAGAGGCAGGGGAAGGGTTAGGAGCTTGTTTGAGTTATCTGGCTGCTTGCATGGATTCTCGGCTTCATTCTGCCAGTGTAGACAGGGCATCCTCAGCACATCCATGTCTGAACTGGTCAGAATGTATCAGAACTAGTTCATGTGAAAGCTAGCCAAGAAAAAGGCCACAGAGCTAGGAGCGAGGGTGCTTGTCCAAGGCAAAGTTCAACCTCATTTTTTCAGAGGTGGAAACTGAGGCTCGCTCCTCACGTAGAATTCCTTCAGCATCTGTGGGTCCCTTTTAGGACCCCAAAGCTGAGACCTGAAGGACCCACCCAGAAGAGCCACTCTTCCTGTCTTTGGGATATATTGTCCATTTTGCTGTTTTTCAGCAGAGTCAGGCTTCTTGTTGATTAGACCCAAAGCATAAATCAATTCCTTTTTTGTCTTGGCTTCAATCTTGCCCTTTTTTTTTTTTTAATCAATTGCTTCTGGCTCATTCCTGATGGCTTTTGTATTTCAAGAAATAGTGCTCAGAGATCCCGATTGTAGGGTGCTATTGGGTGATTCAGACCCACCAGGTGTGCTGGGAGCCCTAAAAAGGGCTAGTCCTGATGAGGGTATCAGAGAGGAAGGTAGAAGTCATGGGTTCGAGTCCTGGCTTAGCTATGTACCTGCTCTGTGATCTGGGACAAATCTTGTTGCCTCCCTCCTCTCTAAAATCCATCACCGAGCATCTATAAGTAGCTGGCATTGATTAAACACGGAGGAACTCAAAGACAAAAATGCAAGTCTGTCTGTTAGGGAGCTCCAGGAAGCTGGATGGCCAGAGCGCTGGACTTGAAGCCAGGAGTTTCACATCCTGACTCAGACACTTACTGGTGGTATGAATTTGAGGCAAGACATGTAAACCCCTTCGTGTCTCAGCTTCTAAAAATGTGTAAAATGAGGGGATGGTGCTCGGCGGCCTCTGAAATGCCTTCAAGTCCAATCACAACTGTAAAGTGATTGGGGGGATCCGGGAAAGTGTCCTGTAGGAGGCGGGTGTTACTTGAGCTGAGCCTCGAAAGAAGGGAAGGGTTTTTGGAAGAAGGAGAGAGGGTATTCGAAGGCTTGACAGGGCAAATCCAGGGCAAAGGCATGAAAGAGAAAGAGAAAATGTCCCATCCCAGCGAAAGCAAGGGGGCCACTTTGGCTGGACCATACAGTGTAGGAGGGGGACCAAGACAGGAAGGAGAGGCTGGAGCCAACCTGGGCAAAGCTTCAAATGTTCTACTGGAGGCAATTGGGAGCCACAGATACTTCTTGAATCAAGATCAAGGTCCTGGCTGGAGGATAACTGGAAAGGGGAGAGGATTGAGGCCATTTGGGGTACCTACACTAGCCTAGAGGAGAGGTGGCAGGCCATGAGAGTGAAGAGAAGAGGAACTAAAGAAAAACAGAATCAGTGAGACAGCAAATGGTTAGATGGCGCTACGTGTTTGCATGTGGGGTGGGGGTGGCAATAGGAGTCTAAAGAGAGCAAAGAGTGGAAGAATACAAGGGATGGATGGAAGATGGATGGCCTTGACAGGATTAGGGAAATTCAGAGGAGCAGCCACTTTGGGGAAGAGATAATGATCTCGTGTCTGACATTTGAAGTTTGAGATTACTATGGGCCATCCAGCTGGAAATCACCGAATCACAGAAATTTCAGCCGGAAGGGACCTCAGAAATCATCCTGCCCAATGCCCACATATTTATAGAGGAAGTCACGGAGAACCCAGCTTAGGGACTCGGCAAAAGTCCCACAGAATCCTGGGGTCGTGGATTACCGAAGTGGGGACAGACCTGCTTCCAAGGATGGGACTGATTCTTGCCCTGTTTTCTGCGTTATGGATGCCACCCGTCCACGTTGGGTACCACAAGGGCCAAGAAGAGTTAAGTCCCAGAAGGGAAGCTAAATAAACCATGTGGTACTGAAGAGATCTGACTGCAGCAGAACAGAAGATGAGCCCAGCAACTGGAATGAGAGGGTCTTTCCATCCAGCTGTTGTGGTCAGCTTTTGTTACTGGAAATAATCTGTTCTTGGCGTATGAAGCAACCAGGGACTTTGGTCATTGGCCAACGAGCAGTCCTGTAGAATTATCCTATCCAATGGGTCCCCCGACTCCCATGCCCTACCCATGCCTCCTGAGCAGACAGTTTAATAGCACTTAGGGATTTATGCCGGTCCCCTTAATTAAGTTAAGAAAAAAGGCACAGACAAGACAGTTAAGAGGTTTCTTTCTGTTCCCTCCACCTTGTAATGACATTGTCTCCTCCTCCTTCTCTTGCCCAGGGTCATTTGGACAAATGATGACTCAAATTCTCAAAGCTGATGTCTTTTCCTAGATAAGGTCAAAAACATTCCTTCAGCCAGAATCACTGTCCCTCAGCCAGGTCAGGTGTTGTTTTTTATTTTATTTATTTTTTTAAACCCTTACCTTACATTTTCGAATCAATACTGTGTATTGGCTCCAAGGCAGAAGAGTGGTAAGGGTAGGCAATGGGGGTCAAGTGACTTGCCCAGGGTCACACAGCTGGGAAGTATCTGAGGCCAGATTTGAACCCAGGACCTCCCTTCTAGGCCTGGCTCTCCGTCCACTGAGCTACCCAGCTGCCCCCAGGTGTTTTTTTTTTAAATGGAATGGGTGCCTTTGGGTTTGTACATCACAGTCATTTCCAAATATGCCCCTCTTCTATCCCCTACCCAGTGTACTTTCTCTTATAAGAAAGAAGGAGGGGCATCGAGGTGGCTCAATGGATAGAAAGCCAGGCTCAGAGAGGGGAGGTCCTGAGTTCAAATCTGGCCTCAGATACTTCCTAGCTGTGTGACCTGGGCAAGTCCCTTAATCCCCTTTGCCCAGCCCTTACCACTTTTTTTTTTTTTTAGAGTTGTTTTTTTTTTTTTTAACCCTTGTACTTCGGTGTATTGTCTCATAGGTGGAAGATTGGTAAGGGTGGGCAATGGGGGTCAAGTGACTTGCCCAGGGTCACACAGCTGGGACATGGCTGAGGCCGGGTTTGAACCTAGGACCTCCTGTCTCTAGGCCTGACTCTCACTCCACTGAGCTACCCAGCTGCCCCCCTTACCACTTTTTTGCCTTGGAACCAATACTTATATTGATTCTAAGAAGGAAGGTGAGGGCTTAAAAATAGTACTAATAATAACAATAATATGTTTGAGGACTTCCTTATATTTAAAATAACTCGAGTTGACTTTTTGACAGAATCCCTATGAGGGAAACAGTAAGAAATATGAGTCGCATCCTTGTAGAAAGAAATGTCCCAGAGAAGCGAAGGACAGGCTCTGGTGCGCCGTCTCGCAGTCCCAGTCACCTGTGCACAAAAGGGCGCCCGAGATCCTTCTCGACAGGTGCTTTGGGGCCCACCATCTAATCCCTAAGGGAGTAAGTGCTGAGGGATGGCTCATCCGCCCTGTGAGATCACCGGTCACCTTAGGGGCAGCCCTGGACGCCAGGACCAATCAGAGCAGCTCCCCACGCAAGGGGCCAGTGCTCGTGTCCCCCTTCCCCTGGGATGTCCAAACTGCCCTCTGCTGCTCGCTTAGAAGGATAACCCAGGCAAGTGATACAAGGGATAACGTGCTGGACCCAGAGTGGGGAAGATCCGAGTTAGAATCCTGCCTCCAATACTTCCTGGCTCTTGGGCAGCTCTCTAACCATCTCAGCCTTAGTTTCTTCCTCTGTAAAGTGGGGAAAAGAATAAAACCTATATCACCCTAAAGTGCTATGGAAATGTGAGCTATTCTTATTCCAGTATGTGAGGGGAGAGGCACACAGAACAAATGGTGAAACCACCAGATGGGACTCATTGATCTTCCAGAAAGCCAAGAAAAATACAAGTATAGATTTAGGGCTGGCCAAGGAACCTCAGAGGCCACTGAATCCAATTCCTCTCATTTTTCAGATGGGAAAACTAAGGCCCTGGAGGGTAATGACTTGTCCAAGGTGACACAATAAATAGATTATGTTGCAAATCTTTTTTTTTTTATAAGAGATGGCACTCTATAATTGGGAGTAAGGGATGAAAATGCAGGTGGAAATCTAGATGATGTTGAAACAAATGATTAGGGGCAGGTAGGTAGCACAGCGGATAGAGTGCCAGGCCTAGAGTTGGGAGGATCTGAGTTCAAATGTGACCTCAGATACTTCCTAGTTGTGTGAACACCATTTACCTAGCCCTTGTCCTTCTGGCTTAGAGTTGTTACTAAGACAGGAAATAAGGGCTTAAAAAATGGAAAAAAAATGACACTAGGTTGCAAAACAGTTGAGGACCTGCATTGATACACCAAAGAAACAATGGATCTGGACTGAAAAGATGCTCCGAGGAGGCGATGCCAATCGTTCCATAAGAGTCTGGATCGAAAGGCTTTTCTGACCATAGAGGATCAAGCTAGATCCTTGGGAGGGGTGGGATTCAAATTGGGCTTTAAAGGAGGGAAGGAAAAGGAGAAAAGGAGGTGATTGAGGATAGAGGGGGCCTGTCCTGTCTGAGGACTAGACCAAGGAGAGGGAAGACATAGGAGACAAAGCCAGGGAATTTGGGTGGCACCAGATTATGGAGGTCCTCGAGGGGCAGACAAAGGAGTTTGAAGTTAGCCCTGTAGACAAGCTAGGGGAGAATCTCCAGAAAGCTTGCTGAGAGACATGTTTGACCCAGATCATCCTGAGAGCATTTAAGGTTGAAAGTGGAAAGAGGATAACAGGAAGCCATGGAGCCTAAAAGTAACTTGACCAGATCTGTGAGTGAGGAAGATCACTCTGGCATAACTTCTTTGGCTGGGGTGGGGAGAGGGAGAGGGAGAGGGAGAGAGAGAGAGAGAGAGAGAGAGAGAGAGAGAGAGAGAGAGGG
>NW_025346243.1:0-2468 GCF_016433145.1 Gracilinanus agilis | reverse complement strand
GGACGAGTGCTGTGGCGGCGACCTGAGCAGCGCTCCAACTGGCTTTCCTCTTCTCCACCATCTCTGGGAAGAGGCCAGCAAACTTCTTGGCTAGGGTTGTTGACCTATCCTGGGGTGGGGGTGGGGGTGGGGGCGGGGGCTGCAGGCCGCGAGCTCCCTTTGCCCCAGGGCAGCTCCCCTCCCCCCTCCCCTCCCATGTTCCCTGCATTCCCGTGGGCTGCCCTGGAAATTGAGGCCCCCCATCCTCCCCTTTCCCAGGAGAGAGAGGAGGGGCTTAGAGGACTGTGGCCCAAGGCTTGGAGGGGGGACTTGGGCTTTCCAGCCCCCAGAGGAGGCGCCCCGCGGCGCTGGGAACCTGGTTAGCCCCAGAAGACGCCAAGGCCATTCTTTGGACCCCGACAAGCCTCCCTGGGATTGCCACTGGACTAAGATGAATCTCGAAGAGAGTGACAGCCAGACAGACAGCCAGACAGACAGCCAGACAGACAGCCAGACAGAGAATGAGAGAGGCTGCCCACTTCGCCCAACTCTACCTCACTCTAGTCCTGTTCAGGAGCAAATTAAGCGGCACTTGGGAATGTCATTTAGGAAGGTCTCTTAGCAAAAGGAAAGTTAACAATCCAAGGTAAAGGCAGATTCAAAATACCACGTACTTCCTCCAGTATCCGAGAGGGTGAGCCAAAAGTCTTCTCATACAGAAACAAACTTCATGGGAGCAGCTGGGTGGCTCAGTGGATGGAGAGTCAGGCCTAGAGATGGGAGGTCCTGGGTTCCAATCTGGCCTCAGATCCTTCCCAGCTGGGTGACCCTGAGCAAGTCACTTCACCCATGCCAGGTCAGTGCAAGGTAAGAGCAGACCTCTGGGGAAACCAAATCAGTGGCAGGAGGCACCTGCAAGAACTCTGAGTCCATAGGAGGGAAAGGTCTGGAGACTGGTCAGAAGACTCCAGCCCCCCCCCCCTTTCCTGCTCCTGGGTGCAGGACTCTTTTGTATACTCCATAGGAAGTTGTGGCTTCCAGTGGAAAGGAAAGGGGGAAGACTAGCAGAAACAGGGACCCAGGTTGCATTTCCAAGGTAGGAAGGAATAATGATGGGCAAATACAGATCAGAACACAGGCTGGGAGAGCCCTGGGCATGCCTCTTCTTAGACCAGATCTTCTTGGAAACCAAGGTCTTAGGGGAGCAAAAAGAAAAGACAGCTCTGGGGACGGGGCCTATTTTAGACTTTCCAAGGGCCGGATGGCAAGGTGGGCCAGCTCTGACCCAAGATGAAATAGACTGGTTAAATGGCTATTTGGAGTGGGTTATCAGAAATAAGCTGGATTGAGGAGCCATCACGCTACTGGATGTTGATAATCATTATTGCATTGTTCTTTAAAAAAAATTCTTACCTTCTTCCCTAGTAACAAATCTAAGGCAGAAAGGGCAAGCTCTACAGCACTGGGGTTAAGTGACTTGCCCAGGGTCACACAGCTGGGAAGTGTCTATGAATGTGAAATCCCCTACCATCCTCATAATCACATCCCTATCAGCAGTTTTTCCTAATTTAGTTATCTTGTGATCGTAGATCTTAAACTTTTCTAAAAAGAATCAAGTCCTAATTCCATCGGAAGTGTTTTCTGAATCTTAATCATGCAGGCATTTTTGTGAGCACAATTCTGACAGAATCATTCAGGAAAATCACACAGCAGGCATAGAGTTTTCTGTCCCTTCTCCCTTTGCTCTATTCTATAAAGCTGTGGTTCAAACACATGCACTTTATCTGATTTTACTGCATTTCTGAGGAACTATAGAAACATCTGCATTCTTGGGGAGCTCTAATCATATCCGAAAAGTTATTGGACCTTTAGTATAAGTTTTTGGGTACAAAAGGAGGCCACTCACAAAGCTCAGGGTCTCTTGGTCTTGACCAGAGTCTGGCTTTATGATGGGACCGGCCCCCTCTCAATAAACCTATTTCTTTTTGGCTTGGAGACTTTGCTTTATTTTGTGGTATCTTGACTAAAAACTTTTCACTGCATGACTGAGGCCAGATTTGAACCCAGGCCCTCCCGTCTCCAGGCTCTCTGTCCACTGTGCCGCCCAGCTGCCCCCCAGTCTTCACCCTTCTAAAGTGGACCTTCTTCACCTTGTTGGTGTCTCCTTGTTCCAAATCTCTCTCCACTCCGGTCCATCCTCTACTCACCTGGAATGATCTTCCCAAAGGCCAGGTCCGAGCAGGCACCCCAGCACACACGTCCACCCTGACCTGTGCGCCCATACCCCGCCCCACGCCCTTTGGTAAATTCTAGGCTGTCCCTGTCACCTCCATCTTGCTGGCGTAACAAAGCCCTTCGCCTCCCAGAGCCCTCCTACCTTTCCAGTCTTCTTCCACGTCTCCTCCAGTGGCGCCATCGGCCTCCTCGTTACCCCTCTTTGGTGGAGCTGTGAACTGGGCCAGCCATTGTGGAAAACAATCTGGATCTCG
>NW_025346242.1:0-8629 GCF_016433145.1 Gracilinanus agilis | reverse complement strand
ACCAGATATTAAACTATACTATAAAGCAGCAGTCATTAAAACAATATGGTACTGGCTAAGAGATAGAAGGGAGGATCAGTGGAATAGACTTGAGGTTAATGACATCAGCAAGACAGTGTATGATAAACCCAAAGAGTCCAACTTTTGGGACATGAATCCACTATTTGACAAAATCTGTTGGGAAATTTGGAAAACAATGTGGGAGAGATTATGTTTAGATCAACATCTCACACTCTACACCAAGATAAATTCAGAATGGGTGAATAACTTGAATATAAAGAGGGAAACTATAAATAAGTTAAGTGAACACAAAATAGTATACCTGTCAGATCTGTGGGAAAGGAAAGATTTTAAAACCAAGCAAGAGTTAGAGAAAATTACAAAATGTAAATTAAATGGTTTTGATTATATTAAACTAAAAAGCTTTTGTACAAACAAAAACAATGTAGTCAAAATCAGAAGGGAAACAACAAATTGGGAAAAAATCTTTATAACAAATATCTCTGACAGGGGTCTAATTACTCAAATATACAAGGAGTTAAAGCAATTGTATAAAAAATCAAGCCATTCCCCAATTGATAAATGGGCAAGGGACATGAATAGGCAATTTTCAGCCAAAGAAATCAAAACTATCAATAAGCACATGAGAAAGTGTCCTAACTCTCTAATGATTAGAGAAATGCAAATCAAAACAACTCTGAGGTATCACCTCACACCTAGCAGATTGGCTAAAATGAAAGAAGGGGAGAGTAATGTATGCTGGAGGGGATGTGCAAAATTGGGACATTAATCCATTGCTGATGGAGTTGTGAACTGATCCAACCATTCTGGATGGTAATTTGGAACTATGCTCAAAGGGCTATAAAAGAATGCCTGCCCTTTGATCCAGCCATACCATTGTTGGGTTGTACCCCAAAGAGATCATAAATAAACAGACTTGTACGAAACTATTTATAGCTGCGCTTTTTATGGTGGCAAAGAACTGGAAAAGGAGGGTATGTCCTTCAATTGGGGAATGACTGAACAAACTATGGTATATGCTGGTGATGGAATACTATTGTGCTAAAAGGAATAATAAACTAGAGGAGTTCCAGGCGAACTGGAAAGACCTCCAGGAACTGATGCAGAGCCAAAGGAGCAGAGCCAGAAGAACGCTGTACACAGAGACTGATATACTGTTGTAAAATCGAATGTAATGGACTTCTGTACCAGCAGCAATGCAATGACACAGGACAGCTCTGAGGGATTTATGAATGCTACCCACATTCAGAGGAAGGACTGCAGGAGAGGAAACATATAAGAAAAAAAATGCTTGAACGCATGGGCTGAGGAGGACATGATTGGGGATGTGGACTCTAAACTACCACACCAATGCAACTAACAACAATTTGGAAATAGGTCTTGTACAAGGACACATGCTAAAACCAGTGGAAATGTGAATCGGCTATGGGTGGGGGGAGAGCGGGGGGTGAAGGGGAATGTAGGAGCTTGAATCATGTAACCATGTTAAAAATGAATATTAATAAATGATTAAAAAATTTAAAAATATTTTATTTTTTAGAAAAATTTTCCATGGTTCCATGATTCATGTTTTTACTTTCCCCTTCATCCCCCTTCAACATCACCCCCCATAGCCAACACGCATTTCCACTCGTTTTAACTTGTGTCATCAATCAAGACTTATTTCAATTACTGAGAGTTGCACTGGTGTGGTTTTTTCGAGTCTACATACACAATAATGTCCGCATCAACCCATGTGTTCAATCAGTTGTTTTTCTTCTGTGTTTCCAAACCTGTAGTTCTTCCTCTGAATGTGGAGAGTGTTCTTTTCCATAGATCCCTCAGAATTGTCCTGGGTCATTGCATTGCTGCTAGTACATAAGTCCAGTACATTCGTTTTCACCACAGTGTATCAGCCTCTGTGTACAATGTTTTTCTGGCTCTTCTCCTTTCCCTCTGCATCAGATCCTGGACGTCTTTCTAGTTCACATGGAATTCCTCCAGTATATTATTCCTTTGAGCACAATAGTATTCCATCACCAGCATATACCACACTTTGTTCAACCACTCCACAATTGAAGAGCATTCCCTTGTTTTCCAGTTTTTTGCCACCACAAAAAACGCAGCTATAAATATTTTTGTACAAGTCTCTTTATCTATGATCTGTTTGGGGGTACAAACCCAGCAATTCTATAGCTGGATCGAAGGGCAGGGAGTCTTTTAGAGCTCTTTGGGCATAGTTCCAAATTTCCATCCAGAATAGTTGGATCAGTTCACAACTCCACCAGCAATGCATTAAAGTCCCAATTTTGCCACATCCCCTCCAATATTTATTACACTCACCTTCTATGATTTTAGTCAATCTACTAGGTGTGAGGTGGTACCTCAGAGTTGTTTTGATTTGCATTTCACTAATTATTAAACATTTAGAAGAGTTTCTCATGTGCTTAGTGATAGTTTTGATTTCTTTATCTAAAAATTGCCTATTCATGTCCCTTGCCCATTTATCAATTGGGGAATGGCTTGATTTTTTTTATACAATTGATTTAGCTCCTTGTATATTTGAGTAATTCGACCTCTGTCAGAATTTTTTGTTATAAAGATTTTTTCCCAGTTTGTTGTTTCACTTCTGCTTTTGGTTGCATTGTTTTTGTTTGTACAAAAACTTTTTTAATTTAATATAATCAGAATTGTTTATTTTACATTTTGTAATATTTTCTAACTCTTGCTTAGTCTTAAAATCTTCCCTTTCCCATAGATCTGACAGGGAAACTATTCTATGTACACTTAATTTACTTACAGTTTCCTTCTTTATATTCACGTCATTTACCTATTCTGAATTTATCTTGGCGTAGGGTGTAAGATGTTGATCTCAACCCAATCTCTCCCATGCTGTTTTCCAATTTTCCCAGCAGTTTTTGTCAAATAGTGTATTTTTGTCCCAAAAGTTGGCTCTTTGGGTTTATCATACACTGTCTTACTGATGTCACCTACTCCAAGTCTATTCAACTGATCTTCCCTTCTGTCTTTTAACCAGTACCATATTGTTTTGAAGACTGCTGCTTTATAATATAGTTTAATATCTGGTACTGCTAGGCCACTTTCTTTCACGTTTTTTTCCCATTATTTTCCTTGATATTCTTGATCTTTTGTTCTTCCAAATGAACTTTGTTAAAAGTTTTTTCTAATTTGGTAAAAAATGGTTTTTTGGCAATTTGATAGGTATGGCACTAAAGAAGTAAATTAATTTGGGTAGAAAGGTCGTTTTTATTTTGTTAGCTCGTCCTATCCATGAGCACTCAATGTTTTTCCAATTGTTTAGATCTAGTTTTAATTGTTTGGAAAGGGTTTTGTAGTTGTGTTCATGTAATTTCTGTGTTTGTTTTGGTAGATATATTCCTAAGTATTTTATATTGTCTAGGGTGATTTTAAATGGTGTTTCTCTTTCTACCTCTTGCTACTGTGATGTGTTGGAAATATATAGAAATTCTGATGAATTATGTGCATTTATTTTGTATCCTGCAACTTTGTTAAAGTTGTTGATTGTTTCTATTAGCTTTTTAGGTGATTCTCTAGGATTTTTTAAGTAGACCATCATATCATCTGCAAAGAGTGCTAGCTTAGTCTCCTCATTGCCTATTTTAATACCTTCAATTTCTTTTTCTTCTCTAATTGCTACTGCTAGTATTTCTAGTACAATGTAAAATAATAGAGGTGATAATGGGCATCCTTGTTTCACTCCTGATCTTACTAGGAAGGCTTCTAATTTATCCCCATTGCATATGATGCTTGTTGATGGTTTTAGATATATACTGTTTGTTATTTTTAGGAAAGGACCTTCTATACCAATACTTTCTAGTGTTTTCAATAGGATTGAAGGTTGCATTTTGTCAAAGGCTTTTTCAGCATCTATTGAGATAATCATGTGATTTTTGTTGGTTTGCTTGTTGATATTTTCAATTATGTGAATGGTTTTCCTTATATTGAACCATCCTTGCATTCCTGGTATAAATCCCATCTGATCATGATGGATAGCCCAGGTGATCACTTGCTAGAGTCTTTTTGATAGTATTCTGTTTAAGTTTTTTTTTTAAACCCTTGTACTTCGGTGTATTGTCTCATAGGTGGAAGAGTGGTAAGGGTGGGCCATGGGGGTCAAGTGACTTGCCCAGGGTCACACAGCTGGGAAGTGGCTGAGGCCGGGTTTGAACCTAGGACCTCCTGTCTCTAGGCCTGACTCTCACTCCACTGAGCTACCCAGCTGCCCCTCTGTTTAAGTTTTTTACATCTATGTTCATTAAAGAGATTGGTCTGTAGTTTTCTTTCTCTGTTTTTGATCTACCTGACTTTGGGATCAGTATCATATTTGTATCATAAAAGGAGTTTGGTAGAACTCCTTCTTTGTTTATTATGTCAAATAGTTTGTATAGTATTGGAATTAGTTGCTTTTTGAAGGTTTGATAGAATTCACTTGTGAATCCATCTGGTCCTGGGGATTTTTACTTAGGTAGTTCTTTGATGGCTTGTTCAATTTCTTTTTCTGATATGGGATTATTTAAGTTTTCTATTTCTTCTACTGTTAATCTAGGCAATTTATATTTTTGTAAATCTTCATCCATCTCATGTAGATTGTTATATTTATTGCCACATAATTGGGCAAAATAGTTTTTAATGATTGCCTTGATTTCTTCTTCATTAGAGATGAGGTCTCCCTTTTCATCTTTGATACTGATGATCTTGTTTTCTTCTTTCCTTTTTTAAAATTAGATTGACAAGTACTTTGTCTATTTTATCTGTTTCTTCAAAATACCAGCTTCTAGTCTTTTCTAGTACCTTTTAATGTTTCTCTTGATTTTTGTGGTTGGATATCAAACTTCCCATTTAGTCCTGGTCTTTTCTGTGCAAATACTTGGAAATCTTCTATCTTATTGAATGCCCAAACTTTCCCCTGGAAGTATATAGTCAGTTTGTATGGGTAGGTGATCTGTGGCTGAAGACCCAGTTCTCTTGCCTTTCTGAATATCATATTCCAAGACTTGTGGTCTTTTAGTGTGGATGCTGCCAGATCCTGTGTGACCCTGATTGGTGTTCCTCGATATTTGAATTGTCTCTTTCTGGCTCCTTGTAAGATTTTTTCTTTTACTTGGAAGCTCTTGAATTTGGCTATTATTTTCCTGGGGGTTGTCTTTTAAGGGTCTAGTGTAGATGGTGATCTCTGGATCCTTTCAATGTCTATATTGCCCTCTTGTTGTAGAACTTCAGGGCAATTTTGCTGAATTATTTCTCTTAGTATGGAGTCCAAATTTCTATTAATTTCTGCTTTTTCAGGAAGACCAATGATTCTCAGATTGCCTCTTCCAGACCGGTTTCCTTGGTCTGTCACTTTCTCATTGAGATTTTTCATGTTTCCTTCTATTTTATCAGTCTTTTGACTTTGCTTTATATGTTCTTGCTGTCTTGAGAGATCATTGGCTTCTAATTGCCCAATTCTAGACTTTAGAGACTGGTTTTCCTTTTCAATCTGCTCTATCTGGTTCTTCAAGGCTTCCAGCAGGTAATTTCTGGTCTTCAGTTTGCTTATCAATTCATTTGATTTCTGAGCCTCATTTTCCAATTGCAAAATTCTGCCTTTAAAATGTTATTTTCTTGCCAGATCTCTTCCATCTTTCTCATGATCTCAGATATGAACTCTTCAAGATCTTGTGACCCATTTTCATTTTTTCAGGAAGGTTTGGATGTCTTTAATTGTTTGTCCTCCTCTGTTTTCTGGGTTTTTTTCTGTGCAAAAGTTATAAAATGTTTGAGCTTTTTTCTTGGTCTTCTTGTTTTCTTCTTGATTGGCCTTGATTGGCATCATCATGTTTTATCTGCCAGAAGTCTGAGTAAGGCAATCTGATTTTCTTTGTATGGAGTTAGAGAGTAGTTTTTTGCCTGAGGCTACTTTGTGAGTCTCTTGGCTTTTCTGGGGACCCTCCTGAGGTCTCTGTTCTAGCTCTTTTCAGGGTCAAGCCTCAGTGGTCCTAGCCAGCTGCCCAGAGCCCGGAACTTGGCCCACACGTTCTTCTCCACCTGAGATTTACCCCTGAGTCTGAGCGCACTGGGTGCTACTGCTGCCTCTCTCAGCCCCACTCCCGTGTCTAAAGTCTGAGTTTTCCAGCCACCTGGGATCATAGGTCTTGCTGCTCTCAGGGGCAAGCTCCTAGTAGTGCCAGATAGCTGCCAAAGGGCTAGATTTTGTGACCCTGCTCGCTCTAACTCTTGAGTGCAGCCTCTGACTCTGGTACTCTGTGTGGGGTGAGGGAGAGTTGATCTGCTCGTGTTTTGATGGGAGCTATTCCTCACCCCTTTATAGTTTTCCAGTTTTTTGCCACCACAAAAAGCTTGGCTATAAGTATTTTTGTATAATTCTGTTTATCTATGATCTCTTTGGGGTACAATCCCAGTAATGCTATGGCTGGATCGATGGACAGGCAGTCTTTTAGAGCTCTTTGGGCATTCTTCCAAATTGCTATCCAGAATGGTTGGATCAGTTCACAACTCCACCAGCAATGCATTAATGTCCCAATTTTGTCACATCTCCTTCAACATTTATTACTCTTACCTGCTATCGTTTTATCCAATCTGCTAGGTGTGAGGTGGTACCTCAGAGTAGTTTTGATTTGCATTTCTCTAATTATTAGAGATTTAGAACACTTTCTCATGTGCATTTATTGATAAATCTTATGGGATTGTGATTAATGACTGTGTCTGATACAGTGCCAAGAAGCACAAGGTCATGGAGACCAACTAGTCTCAATGGGATTGATGACAATCTGCACACTGCCTACGAGCATAAGGTCCACGAGACCAACCAATCTCAGTGGGATTGATGACATTCTGGGCCAAGACAGAGGACTTTTTAGAGGTTAGAGGTTGCAGTTGTTTGACATACGTCAGATGCAAGCCTTCCTTGTGCAACATTCAGACAAGTACCGAAGTTTGCCTACCATCCTGGCTCCCCCTATCCCAGAGTGTGAAGGTAAAATCAGACCAGGGAATTACACTTCCCTTTTATATTGAAATCTAATTCTTTTTTCTCTCTCATACCATGGCAAATTCCTATAGTTCGGAACGCAAATGGATAAGTGCAATATTACTGCATTTTGCCTTACAGACTTGTGGGACAGAAATTCCTTTAATTGGTCTCTAATACAAGGGCCTGTTATGAATTTATTCTTGTTTCCTCATAAATTTACTTGTATTTATGGATTTTTAATATTTTGATTCTCACTTTGAATTTTTTTCTCTCAAAGTTTTATATTTTCTTCTATGTGTTTTTCCTTCTTTTTATGATTTTGATGTTTTTTACTCAATTTATACACTCCATAACTCAACCATGTATCCTGAGTTGTTCTGGATGTTGGTCAACACCTTCTTCAGGGGGATAGCATATATTTTTCATAAAAATCCAAGATTTAAAATTTTTTGAGAAAAATTCCAGGTAAAGAACCTTCCTAACTCCTTGAATCCAGAAAATGACCTGTTTGGGGAAAGATGCCTGCAGAAACCTGCACTGTACCAGAAGACCAAAAATGAACTTTGGGGTACAATTGATTGAACTGAAGAGGGATGGAAACATTTATTTTAATTATTTTTTTAAGACCCCTTAACTTCTTTCTTAGAATCAACACTGTGTATTGTTTCTAAGGCAGAAGAGGCAAGGGCTAGGCAGTGGGGGATAAGTGTCTCACCCAGGGTCACACAGCTAGGAAGTGTCTGAGGCAAGATTTGAACCTAGGACCTCCCATCCCTAGGTCTAGCTCTCAATCCACTCACCCGCCACCCAGGTGCCCCAGAAAGCATTTATTTTGAATGTACACTCTTATGCCAAATGGGACTGCCCCCAATTGGCTTTTTCTTAATACACCTAGCAAATATTGGTTTTGCTTTCTTTCATCTATTTCCCTCATATCTATCCATTGTAGTTTTCTGTTAGAGGATGCAATGTCATATGCACCTGTAGTTAGAAGATTTTTAGGGGTATAAGATGATTATGTCAAATGATCTACTGGGGAGACAGGTCTCCCAAAGGATCACAGAGGGGATTATGAAGATGGGATTAACTCTCTCCTGACTATTTTCAGATTTAATCATCAGAAGTGTATACACTGGGGAGGTCTGTGACCCAAAGATGATATAGTGGGTGACAAATAAAAAACAACTGATTGCAAAGCTATAGCTGCAATTCATCCATGTTAAGTGGAAGTAGGGAACAGGAAGTGAGGAAAGGAATGGTCTTTAAAACTGGGAAAAACTTCCTGTGACCAGCACTTTTGCCTTTGAACTTGGCCCTGGAGGAGCTCTGGCTTGGGAAATTGGACTGCTCTTGGATCTTCCCTTAGGACTATCACATGGGTGAGTGAAAAGGCTGACTCCTTTCCTGGCTTCTGGAAGGAATAGAGTCTGCAGAGGCCCCCTCCCCTATTTTGGAGAAGGAAGTTCCATGGCTGGGACCTTTGCTGAATTGAACCCTAGGCCCTCTGGTTGGGGCTTTTTGGAGCTCTGCCAGAGTAAAGCCAGGCCCTAAGCAAAGAGTCTAGCTCATTAAGATAGATTTCTCATTCTACCCTCTTTCTCTTTCCTCTTCCTA
>NW_025346241.1:0-1537 GCF_016433145.1 Gracilinanus agilis | reverse complement strand
ATATAATATGTATATATAATATATGCTATCTTGATCAATTATTCCATTTATCTGTACACTACTGGCTCCCCCCCCTCCCATGGTATCTTTTCCCTCCTCCCCTTTCAATTAGTTCTTCATCTAATAGAATTTAAGCTCCTTGAGGGCATCAACTATCTTCTTTTTTGTATCAATTTGTTTTTCCAGCGCACAGTAGGCTCTTAAATACTTGTTGACATCACTGTCTAGAGCTTTGAGATTACTTCCTCCTGGGGATATGGGTAATATTTGGTAAATCGCTTTTGTGTTTAATTTAATTTCATGCTCATCACAGGAACAAGAAGGTTTGGGCAGCCAGGTGGCACCGTGGATAGAGCGCTGGGCCTGGCCTCAGGCACTTGCTAGCTGTGTGACCCTAGGCAAGTCACTATAGCCTGTTTGCCTCAGTTTCCTCGTCTGTAAAATAAGGGAGAAAGAAACAGCGAACCACCCCAGTTTCTCTTCCAAGAAAACCCCAAATGGGGTCACTGCAGAGTCAGACGCGACTGAAAAAAGGACATTGACGGAATAACAACAGGCGGTGGCTGTAACCTAGGTAGAAGTCATTCATTCGAGGGTCCCATAGCGCCCCGGTACGCCTCAAGGAGCCCCGCCTCCGTCTCCCTCCTAGCTGTCTCGGCTCCTCCCACTCTGCCCCCCAGCCTGGTCCCTTCCACAGCCTCCGGGCCAAAGCCGAGTTCTCTGAATGGCCGCCTCTGCTGTCCCTTGCCGGGGATGGCCCTTCGGAGGTTGGCAGTCAGCAAACAGAAGCGTCTCTGCTTTTCGAGGGTTAATTTTTCCTGTTCCTTCCCCAAAAGATGAGCATCGCAGCCGCCTCCTCTTGCCCTCCATCCCCCACACCCAAGAGGGAGCTCTTTGTCAAGCTGGGGAAACTAGATGCCCCGGAACTTCTCCGGGCCTCAGTTTACTGATCTGTCAAATGAGACGACTCATTAACTTGCTGACTAAAGGGCCTCCCAGCTCCAGATCTCGGACCCTCTGGCGAGCCAATCCGGGAGGAGTTAGCCCCAGCCAGCCCTCCAGGAGGACTCAAGCGAGGCCGGCAGGCGAACTTCTTTCCAAATATGCAGAAGGAGGAATTACAATTCCATAAGAGAGGCCGGAGGGGCTGGTCCCTGGTGAGGTCCCTTCCAGCTCGGAGATTCCGGGAAGCCTGGGTTCTTTCCATAGCTCGGTTCAAGCTTGCAGGGCCCTCCCCCTTTCCTCTCGGAGCCTCAGTTTCCCTGCCTGGCCCAGCTCCGAGGTGTCCATCCCGGGAGCGGAGCGAGAGAGGCCCCGACCCTCAGACTCGGGACTATGAGGGACACCCCCGCCCCCTGCCGCCCCCTTCCCGGATGAAATCCAGCCTGGGACTCCGCAGGGGAGGGCGGAGGTCCCGGCGCCCAGGAAGGTGGGGGCGGGGAGGAGAGACTCGTCATCTGGAAGAATTAGCTCCTTCCCGAGAGAGAGCTCTCTGGGCGCCGTTCCCTCTCCGCCCCCTCAGCGCGCTGTTCAACCC
>NW_025346240.1:0-1522 GCF_016433145.1 Gracilinanus agilis | reverse complement strand
GGTCTATCTCTATAAATTTTATAATAATGAATTACTAAACATTTTAAAATCAACAGTGTTTGTAAGTCTATGAAAGAGGGAGTAATTTTAATAAATTTCTGTTGCTTTTATCTAATGTTAAAATTCTTTCCCGACTGACCACTAAGGTTACCTTGATATCTATATGATATGTGTCATTCTGTGTATTGACATGATTACTTTGCAATACATGTTTCATAGACATTTTCCATTATTTCTCAGTTCTTTCAATAGCCTCTCCAACACTGAGTATTCCCAACTTTTATTTTTTGATAGTTTGCATAGAGTTAAAACCTGAGTTATTTTAATATATATCTTTCACTACAAATTAAAGCAACTCTGAGGTACGACCTTACACCATGCATACTGGCCAATATGACAGCAAAGGAGATAATGAGGAAAAATAGTTGAACAAAAATATTTATAGCCATGCTCTTTGTGGTGGGAAAAATTGGAAAATGGGGTGTTCATCGATTGGGGATTAGCTGAACAAATTGTGGTATCTGAAGGTGATGAAATATTATCTGCTAAAAGGAATAATGAACTGGAGGAATTCTATGTGAACTGGAAAGACCTCCAGGAATTGATGCAGAATGAAAGGAGAAGAACCAGGAGAACATTGTACAAAGAGACTGATACATTGTGGCACAATTTAATGTAATAGAATTTTCTGCAAGCAGCAATGCAATGATCCAGGACAATCCAGAAGAACTTATGAGAAAGAATGCTATCCACATCCAGAGAAAGAACTGTGGGAAGAGAAACATAAAAGAAAAAATATATGATCAATCACACAGTTCGATAAGGATATGTTTATCATTTGATGTTAAAGGATCACTCTACTGCAAATATAAATAACTTGGAAATAGGTTTTGAACAATGATACATGTATATCCCAATGGAATTGCTTGTCAGCTCTGGGAGTGGGGTGAGAAGGGGATGAGAATCTTGGATCATGTAATCATGAAAAAACTTCAAAATAAAAAAAACATTTTTCACATAAGATATTTAGGATATTTTCACATATTTTCTGGTTATTTAAAGTTGTAAGTTTAAAAAACTCATATTCATAAAAAAACTTTACTTTCTATCTTAGAATCAATAATGTGTTATCTGTTCTAAGGCAGAAAAACAATAAAGGGTAGGCAAAAGCTTCTTTTATAGCTTCTTAGGCTATATATTCTTAAATACTGAGTTTTAAGAAATAGAGTTTGAAAATTTTATTCAATTGCTAGTAACCCTTCATGGAAATGTTATATTTAATTTCAAATGTCTGATGGGCTATAAAAACATTTGTTAGGTATCCTATCTAGTAACATCAAATTAAGTCACTCATTATCAACACTTCATTTAGCACCTAGAGCAATGTCTTGTATATAATAAGTATTTGGGCAGCTGGGTGGCTCAGTGGATTGAGAGCCAGGTCTAGAGACTGGAGGTCCTAGGTTCAAGTCCGGCCTCGGACACTTCCAGCTGTGTGACCTTGGGCAAGTCACTTGTCCCC
>NW_025346239.1:0-3256 GCF_016433145.1 Gracilinanus agilis | reverse complement strand
AACCACCTCAAGTACTCTGTGGACAAATGACAGTCTCAACTTTGTTTCGAACTGCCCTGGGGGCAATCCCTTGTTTTTGATTTGTCACTTACTAACACATGTAGGTCATAGAACTCCCCCCTAACCACTTAATTCTAAGTTGGGTTGGGTGACATATTCCTGGTGGCTAATGTCTAAAGAATGAATAAGGGTGAGCTAATTCTATGAACACACATTCTAACCTCAATCTGAAGCATAAATTCTCTGTACAATGTCCCCTTGGCAAGCCTTAATTAGAAACAGAATTCATAGTCTACTGACATTACATTTTTGGATGGCTCTCATTGGAGGAAATTCCATTTGAAATCTTCCATAGAATTTTGCCTGACTTCTAATCTCTAGCCACTGTTTCTAAAAAGGTTGAGCAGAGGAACAGAATAGCCAAGGAATAAACAGAAGTAAAAGAGGGCAGCTGGGTAGCTCAGTGGAGTGAGAGTCAGGCCTAGAGACAGGAGGTCCTAGGTTCAAACCTGGCCTCAGCCACTTCCCAGCTGTGTGACCCTGGGCAAGTCACTTGACCCCCATTGCCCACCCTTACCAATCTTCCATCTATGAGACAATACACCGAAGTACAAGGGTTTAAAAAAAATTAAAAAAAAAAGAAGTAAAAGAGTATAGTTACTTTGTGTTTGGCAGGAATAAAGATCCAGGGTTTGGGAATAAGAATTCATTATTTGGTAAAAATTGTTTGAAAAACTGGAAAGCAGACTGATAGAACCTAACTATAAATCAATATATTTTACTATCAACCAAGATAAGACCCATAAGATTACATGACTTCTTTCTAAAGGTAGATATAAACAAATTAGAACAGGGAACAAATTGTCTATTAGATTCATGGATATGAGAAGAATTCATGAATAAACAATAAATAGAGAGCACTGTGAGTTGAAAAATGCATGATTCTGAGTACATTAAAAAAAGGATTTATACAAAAAGATAAATGTAGCCAAGATTAGAAGTTAAGTAGAAAATCTTGGGGAAAAAAATTTCATACACAGTTTCTCAGATAGAGTTCTCATATCTCAACTATATTGAAAACATTGGAAAATTTATAAGAACCTGGCAGAAGGGCCACTGCATATTTCAATGGATTGAGATCCGGGCCTATAAACAGTAGGTACTGGATTCAAATCAGGTCTCAGAGTATTGCTTGCTCTGTCACACTGTCATTTGACCCCTATTATTTACCCTTACCATTCTTCTGCCTTGCAACCAATGTAAAGCATTGATTATAAGGTGGAAAGAAAGTTTTTTTGTTTTTTTTTTTAAATTTTTATTGCCATTAAACAGCATTTCCAAACAACAAAATATGTAAACAAAAAATTAGGCTAGCTTTATACCATTAGCATAAAATTCTAAACTTTCATTCAAAACATTTGTCATGCTATTTGAACTTCTCTTCCCTTGTGTGAATTTACAAATATTGCAATGGCCATTAAGAGATTATTGCTAAACCAACACTCTCATGAACCTTATTTCTCCTCCAAAACTGTCAAAAAATATAGGTCTATTTATTCATCCTGAGAGTCCATCTCTTCTGTCTCAAAACTTGGTTGTCCATTTTTTTTTCATTATTTTCAGCATTGTTTCTCTTTATTGTTGTATCAATTTAAATTCTTGATTCTGCCCATTTCACTCAGCATCAGATCACAATACCAGGATTCTTACTAGATTTCTCTGGACTCCTGTGTTTCTATTCCAAACTTCATACTCAGTTCTGGTCTTTCCATCAAAAATGCCTGAAAATCTTCTACTGTATCAAATGTCCACTTTTTCCCATACACGATTATGCTCAGTTTTGAAGGATAAATTATTCTAGGTTGTAAACCCATATCTTTTGCCTTTCTAAATATTATATTCCAAGATTTCCTCTCATTTACTGTTGAAGCTGCAAAGTCTTGTGTGATCCTAATTGTAAATCCTTGGTATTTGAACTGTTTCATTCTTGATTCTTGTAATATTTTCTTCTTGATATGTGAATTCTGAAGCTTAACTATGACATTCCTGGGAGTTTTCATTTGGAGATTTCTTATAGGAGGTGATCTATGAATTCTTTCAATTTTCACCCTGCCTTCCGGTCCTAATAAATCTGGGCAGTTTTCATTCATGATTTCTTGAAATACAGTACCCAAGCTTTTTACTATATCGGTGTTTTCAGGGAGCCCGATAATTTTAATATTATCTCTTCTTGACCAATTTTCCAAATCAGTTGTTTTTGTTACCAGATATCTTACATTTTCTTCTTCCAGTTTTTCAATCTTTTGATTTTGTTCCAATATTTCTTGCTGTCTTGAAGAGTCATTGACTTCTGTTTGATCTATTCTTGCTTGCAAGAACTCTACTTTTTGGGCAAGGTCTTCTACATGCTCTTCTACCCTATTTATTCTACTTCCAATTCTTTCCTCCATGACTCTTATTTCACTTTTTATCTCTTCCTTCATTTGTTCTAAGAATTGATGAAATTCTTCTGGAAAATCTATTTTTTCCTTTATGTTTCTAGGTAGAGTTGGTAGAGACTTGCTTCTCAAGACTTCATCTTGAGGATCACTGGATTTGATACTGGTTGTTATTTTCATCTTTAATTTATTCATCTCTCCAGATTTAGTTCCTGAAATGGGATTTTTCCCTTTAAATGTGTCCCAGGAGCTATGTCCCGGAAGTTCTTGACTATTTCTGTAGGGTCTTATCTTGAACCCCATGTGTTTTGGCACTGACATCCTAAGATTAGGCCTCTTTGGATTTTTAAAAGTTCAGAACTGGATCTACAGGATCTAGTTTCAGGAACCTCAAGAGCTCCTGGTACTGGGCTATACAGTTTTGATAGCTGTGGACAGCTACTATTCTTAGCACTATAGAATTTCCTAGCTCTCTTCCTAGCTTTTGCAAAGGAAAAAAAGTCTCTTGATGCTTTCCTTTTGCAGGCTACAGTTTACTTTTACTCCTTACTCTTTGATTAGACTAGGAGATGTAGATATTGGGTTTTATTACCAGTCCCTCCCCCTGCCTCTTCTGTTGCCTGGCAGACTTGTGCCGTTGATGTGCAAGAAGTCTCTCACTGACTTATCATTTCTCAATGGATTTTAGTGATATGAGGACATCAAGCTTAGGAGTATATTCATGGTAAAGACTTCAAGGTTTCTTGGAGTAGATAGTCTTCTGGAAATGTTTAAGAAAGAATTCTTGTCCAGAAATGAGTTGACTTAGATGACCTCTT
>NW_025346238.1:0-9311 GCF_016433145.1 Gracilinanus agilis | reverse complement strand
CAATATACTTCTGTAGGAGAAGTCTGTAAGGGCCTTTTCACTTTACGAGGCAGCCAGGTGACTGAGTGAGTAGACAACACTGAAGTCATAAAGTAGTGAGGTCAAAATTAGGCTCAGAAACTTTCTAGCTAAGTGACCTTAGACAAGTCACTCCACTTCCTGCCTCATTGTTCTCAGGTAGAGATAATGATATTGCATCTAACTCCAAAGGGGCTGGGGTGGATCAAATGAGATAATATTTATAATATAAAATATGCTTTGGATAATGGCCAGCATACAGTAAGTAGGCCCTTTATCACTATTTATTGATTTATCATTAATAAATCCTAGTTGTCATTTAATAAAAATAATAAAAATAACATCATTTAGTAATAATAGAAGCATTTTCTGAAAAGGACATTTTTTTTATGTCAAGGGGCTAGAAAGGAGAATGGCTGGAACCAAGAAGTCTTGAGTTCAAAATTGGCCCTAGCCAGTTGCTGCCCTAATGACCTTAGATAAGTCATTGAACTCCAATTAGCCTCAGTGTTCTTTTTTTTAAACCTACACCTTCCCTCTTTGTATCAATACTGTATATTGGTTCTAAGACAGAAGAGTGGTAAGGGTTAAACAATGGGGTTGACTTGTCCAGGGTCCACCCATCTAGGAAGTATCTGAGGCCATATTGGAACCCAGGACTTCCTGTCTCTGGCCCTGGTTCTCAATCCACTGAGCCACCCAGCTACACCCTGCTTCAGTGTTCTTAGATGTAAAACGGGTACGATAATATTGTTTGTATTTCATGAGCATCAAAAATAATATTGGTGAATAGTGTCTTTGCACGTAGTAGGGCCATAAGAAATGCTAGTTGTCAGTATAATTATTGAGGTGAATTCTCTGAAGGGGTCGTTTATAGTGTCAGAGAGCTAGCCAGCCCAGAGGAAACAGGGCTTGAGTTCAAAACAGGCCTGAGAGATTATCTAGCATTGTGACTATAGATGTCACTCAACTATTCTTTGCCTCAGTGTTCTTGGGTATAGAATGGGTATAATAGTAATGTAGGCAATTCTTAAGTAGGTCAGGAGTGTGAAATGCAATGATATTGGTAAATATTGCATTGGGTACATAGTGGGAGTGCAAAATTGCTAGCAGTCCATATAATGGCATAGGAGAATACTCGGAAAAGGACAGTCATGGTGTCAGGGAACTAGCAAGGTAAGTGCAGAGAGAGCCAAGCCAGGAGTAAACAAGACTTGAGTTCAAAATAGGCTTAGTGATCTTAGATAAGTCACTTAGCTATTCTTTGCCTCAGTGTTCTTAGGTAGAAAATGGGTACTGGCTCGTAGTAGGTACTTTCTATATGGTTACTTGTCAGGGTCATCATACGGGAGAATTCCATTTGTTCTCTACTTCATTTTGTGGGTAGTTAGGGGGAAGATGGGGCCCATGAAGGCTTAGATTCAAAAGAGCCCCAAGACCCTTAGATTGTGTGCATGGAGAAATCATTTAGCCTGTCTTTGCCTCGGTGTTCTGAAGTAGAAAATGTCTGTAATGATATTTCCCAGAACTCCCAAATTTGCTGTGAGTCTGAAAAGGGATGATATTTGTAAAAAGTACACAGTACAGTGACCAGCTCGTAGTAGGTGCTTAGTAAAGTATAGTTGTATAGTTTTCTGGGAGAACTATCTGAAAAGGACCTTTATTGTGTCAGGGCACTGGCCAGGTGAGTGCCTGCTTCCAGAATAAAACCTGAAACCTAGACGTTTTGAGTTCAAAATTGGCCAGAGACAATTTCTATCTTGGTTACCTTCGATGAGTCACTCCACTAGACTTTGGCTCAGTGTTTTGACTGTAAAATGGGTATAATAGTATTACCTAACTTAATTTTGTTGTAAGGATCCAATGGCACATAGTAGGGGCTTAGTAAAACATAGTTGTATAATGTTCTGGGAGAATTATCTGAAAAAGGACCTTTATTGTGAATGGAGCGAGGCAGGTGAGTGCCTACTTCCAGAATGAAACCTGAAACCCAGAAGTTTTGAGTTCAAAATTGGCCCAAGACACTTTCTATCTTAATGACCTTAGATAAGTCACTCAACTAGACTTTGACTCAGTGCTTTGGATGTAAAATGGGTATAATAGTATTGCATCTACTAATTTTGTTGTAAGGATCCAATGGCACATAGTAGGTGCTTAATAAAGTGTAGTTGTATAATGTTCTGGGAAAATTATCTGAAAAGGACCTTTATTGTGTTGTAGAGTTGGCCAGGTGAGTGAGTGCCTGCCTCCAGAATGAAGCCCGAAGCCAAAAAGTGTTGAGTTCAAAATTGGTCAGAGGGGGCAGCTGGGTGGCTCAGTGGATTGAGAGGCCCAGAGACAGGAGGTCTTGGATTCCAATCTGGCCTCAGACACTTCCTAGCTGTGTGACCCTGGGCAAGTCACTTGACCCCCCCCCCCCCATTGCCTAGTACTGATTCTAAGATGGAAAGTGAGAGTTAAAAAAAATTGGTCAGAGACACTTTTTACTTTAGTGCCTAGATAAGTCACTCAGCTACTCTTTGCCTCAATGTTCTCTGGTATAAAATGGGCTCAGTAGTATTTTTATGTAAGTCCAAAGATCATGAGAATATTTGTAAGAAGTACATAGCACAGTGTGATAATGAGTGTGACTTGTCATTATAATTCTGTAGGACAAATCACCTGAATGGGCAATCACTGGGAACCCTGTGTTGTTAGTGCTGGGCATCAGCCACAGAGATGGTGGGTTGGGTGGGCCAGGAAGGCCTAAGTCCAGCTACTGTTGACACTCACTCTGTTTTCATCCTCATCTCCCCTTTGGTTGTGTTTCTTTCTTCAGCCATTAATGGTTTCGCCTTCTCAAACTTGCCCGCGTTAGCTATGTGCCAGGGGGACACAGTTGCCTGGCATTTCCTCAGCCTGGGCACTGAGACCGACGTTCACGGAGCCATGTTCGAGGGCCACACCATCCAGATGATGGGCATGAGGAAGGCTTCAGCTTCTCTCTTCCCTCACACCTTTGCTACAGCTCTCATGCAGCCAGACACTCCAGGTAAGGCCTATGGTCCACCCTAAGCTCTTGGGAATCGTGAGAGGTGACTCCCTGTCTCATTAGCTCCTCACTGCCCCAGATCTGGGACCCTTCTTGGATGTGACTACAATGGCAGCCCGAGGGGCCTCTTTCTTTTTTTTTAACCCCTTACCTTCTATCTTAAAATCAATATTGTGTATTGGTTCCAAGACAAAAGAGTGGTAAGGGCTAGGTGATTGGGGTTAAGTGACTTGCCCAGGGTCACCCAGCTGGGAAGTGTCTGAGGCTATATTGGAACCCAGGACCTCCTGTCTCCAGGCCTGGATCTCAATCCACTGAGCTACCCAGCTGCCCCCTCAGTGAACGTTTATTAAGCACCTTCTGTGTACCAGGCACTGTGCTGAACACTGAGGAAGGAAAGGATGGTAAAAATCAGTCTCTGTCTTGGAGATGTTCCCAGGCCAATGGGTGGACAACATGCCCATGACTGTGTACAATAAAGACCTAGGTGGCCCAGTGGAGTTCCAGTCTGGCCTTGGACACTTCCTAGCTGGGTGATCCTGGGCAAGTCACTTCACTCCCACTGCCTGACCCTTACCACTCTTCTGCCTTGGAACTGACGCTTAGTACAGATCCTAAGATGGAAGATAAAGGTTTAAAACAAAACTAAACAAGATCTAGACAGGTCCAGTTGGTAGTAATCTTTAGAGAGAAGCCAGTCAAATTAAGGGAGAGCAGGACCGATTCCCAGAGTGCCTGGTGGCTCACTAGAGAGGACTGGGCCTGGAGTCAGGAAGCCTAGAATTTAGATCTCAGATACTTAGTAGCTGGTCGACCCTGGCCAAGTCACTTCACCTTGGTTGGCCTCAATTTCCTTAACTATAACACAGTGATGACCCACCTCCCAGGCTTGTTGTGAGGAGTAAATGAGAGAATACTTGTAAAATGCCCAGCACTTAGTAGGTGGTATAGAAATGCTTATGTCCTTGTCCTTACTCCCCAGTCCTGTCTTCCTGTAGACGGTGGGATTTTAGCTGGGACTTGAAGGAAGCCGGGAGGCAGAGATGAGGAGGAAGAGCCTTCAAGGCAGTGATGATGCCCATTGCCAAGAGAAGGAAGGACAACAGGGAGATCAGTATTTCAGTGTCTCTGGCCTGGAGAGAGAGAGAGAGAGAGAGAAAGAGAGAGAGAGAGACAGACAGACAGACAGACAGACAGTGGGGGGGGGTGGAGAGAGGAGAGAGTGTGTATGTGGACTATGGAGGGTTCTGAACCCAAACTAGATTTTCTTTTTGATCCCAGAGGCAATAGGGAGCCACTGATGTTTGTAGGATGATGTAGTCAGACTTGCACTTTAGGGATCTCCTATAGCTGGATGGAGGATGGATTGCAGTGAGAGACACTGAGGTGGGCAGCTATTGGCAGAGTTCAGGTGGAAGGGTGTGCACCTCGGATCTCGGTGTGCCAGGATTGAGGAGGGACCCTGCAGGACACACATCCTGAAGGTAAAATTCCCGGGCCTTGGCAGCAGCTTGACTGGGGAGGGGGGATTGAGAGAGACAGTTGAGAAGGTAAGTGGGGACAAAGATAATGACTTCCTTTGGACAAGGGGAATTTCCGCTGCCCATGGAGCATCTGGTTGAGCTGTTCAGTAGGCAGCTGGAGAAGGGCAACTTGGAAGGGCAGCCAGAAGGTTAGGGCTGAATAAGTCAAACTGAGAACCATCAGCACTGAGCTGCTAATTGAATCCATGAGAACTGGTGAGATCACCAAGGAGAGCACCCAGAGCAAAAGGAGACGAGAGCCATAAACGCCTCCTGGCTGAGTGCAGGTACCCAGGTGTGGGGCCACACAAAAGGGACAACTGAGAGGCAAACAGAGAGGGCCCGTGGCACACTCCTTCTGGGGCCCCAGGCCATCTTGCTTCCTAATTAGTTCTTTAGAGCCAGGTAGGGCAGAGGCACTGGGAAACCTGAGGGACAAGCAGCTTCTGGTAGTGCTGGGGGTAGTTGAGGGATCCTCTAAGCTGGTTAAAGACTGACTGGGCTCTCGGTAGGTGGCAGGGAAGTTAGACTAGGCCCCGGGATGTTAGCTACAAAGGCTTGGAGGGAGAAGAGAAGAATCCATTTTGGTTAGAGCAGAGAGTCCATTGTAGGGGCATAGTAAGAGATAAGGCTGGAAAAGGTGGGGTGGAAGGCTTTACCCCATTCACCCCAATCTTCCATTAGGAATACTGTGGAGATGAGCTCTGTATTGGTCAAGAGAGAATCTCTGGTCAGAGACAGAGAGGATTCAGAAAGCGAGCGAGAAAGAGAAGCAGTAAGAGAAGAGAGAAGGAAGAGAGGAGACAGACAGAGAGTGAGAGAGAGACACAGAGAGGAAGGAGACAGAGGAAAGGGGGAGAGAGAAACAGTAAGAGAAAAGAGAAAGGAGACCAAGAGACAGATTGTGGGGGGAGAAGCATCAGACACCCTCTCTCTGGTTAGCTTCGCTTGCCTTCCTTTTCTTTCTCATCCCTAGGAGGGCTCGCTAGATTGGTGGGGGTTTGGGGGGGTGGGGTGGCATGTATTTGGAAATGAAGGTGATGTAAACACAAAAGGTAACAACATTAAAGTCAAACCAGGACCTTGGAGTTGAAACAAAATCCACATCCTCCTGTGCCTCCCTCTGTGCCGAGGTGGGAGGCCATGGCTGTGGCACATTGCCATGTACTGTCAGACCTCATTTTCTGGAGGTGCCTGTTTTTCCTCTTTATTCTCTTCCTTATTGCTCTCGGCAGCTCTCTGGGCAGGGGAGGCCACATTAGAAAAGGAAGATGCTGCGACAAAGTCAGAGAAAGCAATTCTGAGAGAGACCGAGATTGAGACAGGATCCTGGTCCAAGAACAGGTACGGCCCTCCTGGGCCACCTTATCTAGTTCTCTTTTTATAGAGGAGGAAACTGAGTTTTAGGGAGGAGAAGTGGCTCGGCTCAGGCCCCCCAGGTAGGAAGTGGCAGAGTAGAGGATTCCTGCTCTGCACTAAGGCTGGGGCTTCTATGAAGCCGACAGGTGTCCATGATGCTGCTAGAGAAGCAGGAAGTTTGGAATGGTACCTGGGGATCCTGGTTACCCAGGGGCCACCCAGAGCCCTCTCTACTCCCACTTTTGCTCTGTTTGGAGCTAAAAACGAAAATCCAGTCAAACAGAGCAAGAGCTTGATGAGTCTGCCCGCTAGTTCTCACTAGTGTGGGAGAAGCTTGGCTGTGAAATGACCCCCTTCAGATTCCTCGGCCACTGTTCCTCTAGCCTTTATCATTGGACTTGGGTTTTCTAATCCGACCCATTCTTCACAGGGGCCAAGGCTGGCTGAGCAGAGCTCACCAGAGAGAATAATGTTCCTCAACCTTCCTGTTGCTTTAACGGTTATCTGTTATGGAAAAAGAGAAAACAAGCAAAAGGATTACACTTGAAAAGTGAATTCCTTCTGGAGTTTTCCATGACTTTACTATGGCCCCTTCAATCTGGCCCTCCATCCCTTATGTCTTATGTCCTTCTGTTCAAAGTCGAGCTCCTCAAGGACAGGGAAGAACACAGAACATTAGAGGAGGAAGGGGAGAGGACAGAAAATGGAATGTTACAACTAGAAGGAATCCTGAGAACATAGAATATTAGAGCTAGAAGGGACCCACGAACCCAGACTCTCAGAACTAGAAGGGACCTCGAAAACATAGAATGAAAGAGGTAGAAGGGATGAAAGAACACAGAATATCATACCTAAAAGTGACCCAAGAACACAGAATCTAAGAGCTAGAAGGGACCTTGAAAACAGATTAGCATAGTAAGAAGGGACCCTGAAAACTCAGAATGTCAGAGCTAGAAGGGAACCTGAGAACAAAGAATATCAGAGCTAGAAGGGACCCACAAACAGAGAATCTCAGAACTAGAAGGGACCTTGAGAATAGAGATTAACTTAGCTAGAAGGGTCCCTGAAAAGATAGAATGTCAGATGTAGAAGGGACCTTGAGAACACAGAATATCAGAGCTAGCAGGGACCCAAGAACACAGAATATCAGAATTAGAAGGGACCCTGAGAAAACAGAATGTCAGAGGTAGAAGGAACCTTGAGAACATAGAATATCCAAGCTAGCAGAGACCTTGAGAACACAGATTATCATAACTTGAAGGGACTGATGAACACAGAATGTCATAGCTAGAAGGGAATTTGAGATCATAGAATATCAGAGCTAGAAGTGACCCAAGAACCCAGAATCTCAGAGATAGAAGGGACCTTGAGAAAAGATTAGCTTAGCAAGAAGGGACCCTCAAAGAATGAATGTCAGAGCTAGAAGGGACCCTGAGAACAAAGAATATCAGAACTAGAAGGGACCTTGAGAACACAGATCATCATAGCTAGAAGGGACCATGAAAACACAGAATGTCAGACGTAGAAGGTACCTTGAGAACATAGAATATGAGGGCCAGAAGGGACCCATGAAGACAGAATCTTAGAGCTAGAAGGGACCTTGAAAACAGATAGCATAATAAGAGACCCTGAAAACACAGAATATCAGAGGTAGAAGAGATATTGAGAACATAGAATATGAGAACTTGAAGGGAACTTGAGAACACAGTCTATCATACCTTGAAGGGACCAACGAACACAGAATGTCATATCAAGAAAGGAACTTGAGAACATAGAGTATTAGAGCTAGAAGGGAACCAAGAACACAGAATATCAGAACTAGAAAGAACTTTGAGAACAGATTAGCATAGAAAGAATGGACCCTCAAAAGACATAATGTCAGAGCTAGAAGGGACTCTGAGAACAAAGAATATCAGAACTAGAAGGGACCCATGAACACAGAATATCAGCATTACAAGGGACCTTGAGAAAACAAACTATCATATCAAGAAGGGACCAAAGAGGGGGCAGCTGGGTGGCTCAGTGGATTGAGAGCCAGGCCTAGAGACAGGGGGTCCTAAGTTCAAATCTGGGCTCAGATACTTCCTAGCTGTGTGACCCTGGGCAAGTCACTTAACCCCCATTGCCTATCCCTGTAACAAATAAAAAATTAATATAGAAGGATATATATAAAAGATATTAGGGTTTAAAAATTTTTAAAAAAAGAAGGTACCAAAGAACACAGAATGTCATAGCTAGAAGGTAACTTAACAACACAGAACATCAGAGCTAGAAGGGACTCAGGAACACAGAATATTAGTACAAGAAAGAACCTTGAGAACAGATTAGCATATAAAGAAAAGACCCTCAAAAGACAGAATGTCAGAGCTAGAAGGGACTCTGAGAACAAAGAATATCAGAACTAGATGTGACCTTGAGAACACAGTCTATCATAGCTTGAAGGGACCAATGAACACAGAATGTCAGAGCTACAAGGGAACTTGAGAACATAGAATATCAGAACTAGAGGGGACCCAAGAACATAGAATATCAAAAATAGAAGTGAATTTGAGAACATAGAATTAAAGAGGAAGAAGGGACCAAAGAACACAGAATATCAGACCTAGAAGTGACCCAAGAACACAGAATCTAAGAACTTCTTAGAAGGGACCTTGAAAACAGATTAGCATAGCAAGAAGGGACCCTGAAAACACAGTTTGTCAGAATTTTCTAGAAGGGACCTTGAGAACACAGATTATCATAGCTTGAAGGGACTATGAACACAGAATGTCATAGCTAGAAGGGAACTTGAGAACATATTATATAAGAGCTAGAAGGGACCCAAAACACAGAATCTCAGAGATAGAAGGGACCTTGAGAATAGATTAGTGTAGCAAGAAGGGACCCTCAAAAAATGAATGTCAGAGGTATATGGGACCCTGAGAACAAAGAATATTAGAACTAGAAGGGACCTTGAGAACATAGAATATCAGCTCTAAAAAGGACCCATGAACACAGAGTATCAGAATTAGAAGGGACCTTGAGAATATAGAATAAAAGAGGGAGAAGGGACCAAAGAACATAGACTATCAGACCTAGAAGTGAACCAAGAACACCAAATCAAACAGCTAGAAGGGACATTGAAAACACAGAATGTCGGATATAGAAGATACCTTGAGAACATAGAATATTAGAGCTAGAAGGGACCCAAGAACACAGAATATCAGAATTAGAAGGGACCTTGCGAACACAGACTATCATAGCTTGAAGGGACTGATGAACACAGAATGTCATAGCTAGAAGGGAACTTGAGAACATAGAATATCAGAGCTAGAAGGGAGCCAAGAACACACGATCCCAGAGAAAGAAGGGACTTTGAGAACACATTAGCATAGCAGGAA
>NW_025346237.1:0-7085 GCF_016433145.1 Gracilinanus agilis | reverse complement strand
GAGAGAGAGAGAGAGAGAGAGAGAGAGAGAGAGAGAGAGAGAGAGAATGTGTGTGCGTAAATGTGTAATAGGCCTGTAAACATAGGTTGAAACCAGATTTGGAAGAGTCTTAAATGCCAAAGAAATTAGTATTTTATCCTGGAGGAAACAGAAAGCCACTCAGTCTTCTGGGGTTAGTCCCATGGTAGATAGATTAAAAAGAATAAAGGATTTATAAGAATGAGTTGACAATATAAGTACATATAGCTAAGTGGCTCCAGTGAGTATATAGACTGCTGGGCCTGGTGTCAGAATACCTGAGTTCAAATCTAGTCTCAGAGCCTTATTAGCTATATAATTTTGGGCAAGTCACTTAACCTCTATCATTCTCAATTTCCTCAACTGTACAATGGGGATAATTATAGCACCTGCCTCAGAAGGTTGTTGTTAGAATTAAACAAGATATTATAAAGTGCTTGGGACAGGACCTAAGTACATAGTGTAGGTGCTCAACAAATGCTTGTCCTTTCCTCCTACTTATAAAGGTATTTTTGCTCAATGTGACAGTTGGAAGCATAGTGGATGGTTTTGGATTTGATTAGGAAGACCTGAATTAAATTATGTGACTCAAGATTTCTTAGCTGTGAAACCCTGGGCAAACCACCTAACTTCTCTAGGCCTCAGTTTCCTCATCTTTGAAAGAGGAATAAAAACAATGCTCATTTCACAGGATTTTTGTGATGATCAAATGAGATAACATGTAAAGTGCTTTGTGAACCTTAAAAACACCATATAAATGTTTACTTTAAAAAATTCACAAGGATTTGGAAAGAAGACACTTTAGAAAACAGGCTGTAGTCTGATAACCATAGCACATTATAAAAACCTCAAAGATAGGAATGTGTCACTTGCTAAAATGCCTACTTTTTCAGCCAGTGCAAATAAAAACTTGCTTTTGAATGTTTAAGTTCAGTCTAAAAGTTACCTTGCAAGTTTCGTTTCCAACAACATAATGAGGCTGTTCAACAAGGAAGTATCTTGAGTAAAACATACTTTCATTGCTTCCCAGTGACCCAAGTTTTCACAAGAAAAAAATATTTTGCTTTGGTATTTCCTTATGGAACCTAACAGCTATGTTAAGTGGAGACTTATTTGTTCTTTACAATGGGTTTTTTATATTTCCCTCATTAAACATGTAAGTATGATTAATATTCCAGCATATAATGTCAGATTAACTAAACAGCTACATATAGCAGACTATAATTCTGACCTATTACACTGAAAGAACAGAAATTTTCAAATGGAATAACATTTATGACACAAACTCAATTTTTCCTTAATCAAGTCCAGTACTCCCAACTTGTTACCCCAAAGTGACAACCTATTTAACAAGTGGTCATATAGACTTTACTTGAAGACTTCTAGGGGAATCTTTTGTCTTTTCTTCTTTGGGAAAGTTCTAAGTGTTAGGAAAGATTTCCTTCAATAAATCACAAATTTGCACCATTACCTTTGGACTATTTCCTTTAGTTCTATCCTTAGGGGTCAAGCAGAAAAAAATAGAATTCTTTTTCCACAAACAGCCCTGAAAGTTCTTGAAGACAGCTATCACATCTACCCTAGGTCATCACTTCTTCAGGTTAAACAACCTCAATTCCTTTAAACTGATCCTCATAAAGCATGATCTTGAGACTACTTTTACTTTCAAACCACATCTGGACATTTTCCAGCTTACTGATGTTCTTCCTAAAATGTGGAGCCTAGAACTACACATAAATATGACAGACCTGTTCCAAACATGATAGATCCTGGCCAGAATGTCAATTCCTAAAGTTTTAAAAATCATTTCCATCAAATGCCTCACATTAATTCCACACTAAATACGGGTAAATGTGAAAAATAGAACAAAGCTGTTCAGTTCACCATAGACTTATACAACTTTTTAACTTGGGAAAAATTAGGCTGATCTTTTTATTCTGAGGAAATAAATTCCCCATTGACTGACCTGTGTATTTTATAATCCTTTCAGGCAGAAAATTATATGGCTAATTTCATACCATCAAAATTTATTAAATTTAATTAAAAAGCTGCAAAGATTCTGTTATTGCTTTGTGGTGATCATCATACACTTTGCTTATGGGTTAAAAAAATTAAGGTAAATAACTATACTGCTTCTGAATACAATGTCTAATGGCCTGAATTTAGCTGAAAATTAAGTGGAAAGACGCTGCCATCTTGTGGCAAAAAGAATTCAGACAAGACATACCAGGTCTATCAATCATAATGTGCATTGTTTTGACAGAAGACAAAAACTAAATGAAGGTATTGCAGACTGAGATAAATTCCAAAGGTTAGTGGTATATCCCCATCCTCACCTTCTCACCTCCTCCCTCCAAGATATCCTAATCTTTCCTAATGAACCTTTATGGATCTAACATTTATGAATTTGTTCACATTTTCTGAATCTACCTAATTTTCTAAATCTCATTTCTCATAAGGTTCATAAATTTACCACTTTGTAAGAAGTAATTTCTTCTATTTTTCTTAAACTTCTCCTCTCAATTCCAAATTCACTTTATACAGTCTGTTCACAATTTTTATGGGCTTCAATCATATTCTCTTTTTAGCTATTACTTTTTCTTCTGAAGAATATTAAATCTTTTCAGTCTATCCTTAAGCATAATCTTGCTAAATCTTGATGATTTTAATTGTGGACTTGGCTTGTTCAAGTACATCTTTCTCAAGACGTGGCAAACAGATTTACAGAATATAATACAAAATATTCTAAGTGTAGGTATAAACAATTTAATTCAGTAATGTTTTATTAAGTGTATACTATGCCAAAGGTAATGAGTGGTGGGTTCTGTGGCTAAAAGAAAAAAATTAAAATTAGTCTGTGACCTTAGGGAACTTTATACATTTTTAGGTAAAGAAGAGAAGACACCCTTTTATTGAGAGAGAGAGAGAGAGAAACCTAACAAGTAATGAAATCAGTAAAGGCTTCCTACATGAAGTTATAGATGAGATAAGCCTTGAAGGAAGTTAAAGATTCTAGGGGTTGAGGGGTGGAAAGGGTACATGTTGGGCATGTGAAATAGTGGGAGATAACTGGGAAGCAAAATAGAGCTGATAAATGAAATTATGGGGACTGAATGAGTCAACTAAGAGAGGCTAAAGAGAAAGAAGAGAGAGGACTAAGCATTGAGGAAGACCCACAGTTAAGGGGACGATAATCAGCAAAATAAAGTGAAAAGAGGTCAGATAAATAAAGAGAGAATCCACAGAACACTGACATAGATGCAGGGCAGGAAGGGTTATTTAGGACAAGGGATAGTTCAAAAATAGGGAAAATCGTTTGGCCTTTCTTAAGAGTATCTTTTCCAGATACTCAAGAGAGACTTCCAGTTAAGATGGCAGCAGAGTAAGGAGCAGCTGCTCGATCTCTCCTAACCGATGCATACAAAACTCCTCAAGGGGACATAAAAACGAACCCAAACGATCAAAGGAACACCACAACGGGGTGCAGCATTGAAGGTACGCAGAATGGGGGGATTTTCACGCTATAAAGGGGTGAAACAGCTCTTACTAAAACATGAGAGGAAGAAGCTACTCCACCCACACACACACACACTATGCACAGCGCCAAGGCCAATGCACAAGAGTGAAAGCAGGATTGGGGCAACCAGTAAACCACTAGCAGCCCCAGGGCTCGTACCTGTGAGCTGCCAGACAGACCCCAGGAGGCTGGGGGGGGGGGGGGGAATGCATGGACTTTCCCCTGCAGTGCTGCCCCGGGTGTGAATCTCTAAAGCAGGGAATTTCCCCAGCGTCTTGTGTGGGTGAAAGCGCTGCCCAGGGCGTGAATGAAAAGCCCTAAAGCAGGGACTTTCCATAGCCTATGTGCCGGTGAAGGCTGGGCCCTGGGAGTGAATTGAGATCTCCAGGGCAGGATAGGTCATCGAGTGAGGACCCCGTGCAGACGGGAGCCCGGCTGTGGAAGCAGCCCCCGAGACTGCTGAAGGAGCCTTGGGCAGAGGGGCAGACCAGGGACTACCAGGAGGCCTGACCCCAGGACAAGAAGACCAGAGCCATTGGGAGCTTAGAGGGGGCAGGCAGACCCCGAGTGTGAAGACAAAGCTGAAAAGGGAAGGGAATAACAATGGCAATGCAGAAGAAAAAGATTAGTAAGAAAAATGCTGGAACACTCGACAACTTTTACACAGAGAAAATCCGGACCACAGAGGAGGACAAATAACCAAACCTTCCCCCCTTAAAAATGAAAGCTGGTCACAAGATATTGAAAAGTTCAAACATGAAATGTTGAGGAAGATGGAAGAAATCTGGCAAGAAAATAACAGTTTAAAAGGCAGAATTTCTCAATTGGAAAGTGAGACAAGTCAACTGAAGACCAGAAATGACCAGACTGAAAAGGAAAACCAAAAGATTATAGCTGAAACCCAAAAGATTATAGCCGAAAACCAAAAGATTATAGCCGAAAGCCAGTCCTTAAAGGCTAGAATCGAACATTTAGAAACCAATGATCTCTCAAGACAATAAGAACAAATAAAACAAAGTCAAAAGACTGAAAAAATAGAAGGAAACATGAAATATCTCAATGAGAAAGTGACAGACCAAGAAAACCGGGCTAGAAGAGACAATTTGAGAATCATTGGTCTTCCAGAAAAGGCAGAAATTAATAGAAATCTGGACTCCATACTTAAAGAAATTATTCAGCAAAATTGCCCTGAAGTTCTACAACATGAGGGCAATATAGACATTGAAAGGATCCATAGAACACCCTCTACACTCAATCCAGATAAGACAACATTCAGAAATATAATTGCCAAATTCAAGAGCTTTCAAGTAAAAGAAAAAATCTTACAAGAAGCCAGAAAGAGACAATTCAAATATCAAGGAGCACCAATAAGGATCACACAGGATCTGGCAGCCTCCACGCTAAAAGACCGCAAGGCTTGGAATACAATATTCAGAAAGGCAAGAGAGCTGGGTGTAAGAATTAAAATTTAGTTATTATAGCTATATATTAAAATTATGTGGCCGCCAGGAATCAACAATTCAGGTTGATTCCGTAATTAAATCAGACCCAAGTCAGCATCGGGTTGAGGAGTTTATTTACAATCAGGTAGGTAAGGGTAGGAATAAAGAGAAAAAGGGAGGTTAGAAGGCTAAATAAATGAAGCTGTAAGCCACAAGGCCCAACAGCCAGATAGGCAGAGTTTAGAATTGGCCCAGCTAGGCCAAGGAAGCCAGCCTAACTTACCCACGTGACAATACAGAGTGTAAGCTGTCTGTGGTCTCAGGAGATGCTTCTTCCTCCAGTTCCAGAGGACAACTGCTCCCACAGGAAGTTCACTCACTTACTTAAAGAGATCGTGTCTTTCATCACTTCCTGTGGTCCACCTCTAATTGAAATGGACAAATGGCAGTTTCTACATTGATTTGGACTGCCCAAAGGGCAGTCCCTTATTCTTGATTTGTTACTTATTGTCACGTGTGGGTAACTCGTCTCCCCTCCCCACTAAGGGAGGTGGGAGTGACATCATTAGCATGCCTGGGTTGAGTAGATTTTTGACTATTAATGGGATCTGGCTAATTCTATTTACACAATCCCCCCTGATGATCATTGGGTGCCTAGTCACCCCAAGTGATCATGTTACACAAACATCTTCTACCACAAAGGTCCTTCTAACTACAATAGTTAGAGATAAGAGGGAAATGGAAAAGAGAGAAAGCAAAACCAATGTTTTGCTAAGCGCTTGACAAGAAACCAATTGGGGGCAGTCCCCAATCGGCATATCATGTACAATTAAAGTATCTGTTCAAAACCCATCAGTCCATTCATTAGTACCCAAAGTTCCTTCTGGATCACTTGATGCAACAAACCCCATCAGTTCAATCAATTGCAACCCAAAGTTCATTCTGGATCTCTTGATTAAACGTAGGTTCTTCAGGCATCTCTCTGCAAACAGTTCATTCTCTGGATTAAGGAATCAGCAAGTTTCTTTCCCTGAGAATTTTCTCAAACAAAACCAAAATTAAATCTTGAATATAATAAAAATACGATTAATCTTGGATTTTATAAAAATACAATCCCCCCTGACGTGGGTATTTAGAAAGAAATACCCAGATCAGCTCAATATATACAGATGAGTCATGCTGAGTATTAGATTCTTGGAGAGGGGCTATAATCTCCCCTTTATTTTTTTGGTTTGCTTTTAGCATTTTAATTTCTGCTTTTAAAGTATCTATCGAGTCAGTATCATCCTCCTGTTCTCCTTCTTGGCTTCTAAAAACATAAGATGCTGTCTTCTTTAATTCTTCAAGGCTCATTTTATCCCAACTTGGGCAATTAGTCTTAAAATAGTCTTTGACTACTTTGCAGGAATTTTCTACAAATTGTCTACGTACATGTTTTAATTCCCGTTCTACGGTTAAGTCAAGGTCCATATATATCCTTGCAACCTCAATCAGTCTGTCCATAAAATGGGACGGAGTTTCATCGGCACGCTGTTTAGTTTTTTCGAATTTGTCCCACATGTATCCTGTGTCAGCACAAGCTTTTACAGCTGTTAATAATGCTTGCCTGCCATCATATAATTTTTTAATATCTGCTTGAGAGTTGTAATTCCATTTTGGATTTTTATGGGGCCAGTTAGGTGTGTCTTTACTTTTATTACGATTGGCCCGATTAATGATCCTCTCTTTCTCACCATGTGTCAGAAGTGCTCCTAAAACATTTTCAACGTCCTGCCAAGTAGGGTCATAAGTATCAAATATATTTTCTAATGTTTTTAAAACTAAAAATGGTTCTTTTTCAAAACTAGGCGTATTCTTTTTAAATCCAGCTAAATCATCAGGACTGAAGGGAGTAGAGTGTTTTACAGATACCAGGTCTCCTTCAGTATTAAAAGTAGGTACTTCTCGTAAAGGAAATAGTGTTGTGCTATCTTGAATGGCAGGAATTGTAGGTCCTGCAGCAATAGCAGTAGCCCTGATTGTCTGTAGGAGGGGCTGAGGGGTGGGTTGGACAGGTTGAGGAGGCTGGGGATGTAGCCGTATGGGTTGGGAAGGGGGTGGGATTTGTT
>NW_025346236.1:0-1059 GCF_016433145.1 Gracilinanus agilis | reverse complement strand
GATGTTGGCATTTGCCTTTATCACCTTGTGTGATTCTGGCTCAAATTACTCACAATCCCCCCCTTACTAGTGACCATCTTGTAAATAGCCTGTGTTTGGAGCATCCATTTGCTCTGTTTGCATTTGAGTTAGGCCAGGAAACGTGGAGAACCAGGAATCTCTCCATAAGTGGTTTTCTTTAGTGTTGGGCAAAGTGAATTTGGTTGAAAGGCTATAAGCATCATGTCCACGTCAATAAACTCTGAAAAAGCCTTGTTTGATTGCTGTCTGTCATCATTCTCCCTCTCTCTCTCCCTTTCAGGTCCAAAACTATTCTTTAACTACTCTCTGACCCCTAATCCCATCAGTTCTTTCCCAGGCCATTACCTTGACACGCTATTCTCCTCTCTTGCCCATCTTGACCTGATGGGGAACTAGTTCAACTTGTCCTTCTCTTGAGCCCCTTGCTCCCATCACGTTGCTGTCCTTGCCCTATGAAGCCTCAGTCTTACATTACTCCAACCATCTGCCGCCTTAACTTACACACATATCAATAAGTGAAGATAGCAAGAAGCACAGAACTGTGGAATTGGTCCTATGACATTTATAACATGCAGCCTCAATAAATGTGCTACATAATCTCAATTGGGACTCCACTATGGCAAAGTGATGCTTTTCACCTCTCTAACTCACTCTCCTACTTACCACATTAGTCTTTCTAAACCTTTTCATCCCTCCTCACACACAAGGCTCTCTGACTTCCCATCCTCTCAGCTGCGAACCTGGTCTCATACTTTACTTACAAAATCGAGGCCATTCACTGAGCCCTCCCTCTGCTACCCACCTTATCCCATATGGCCCAAATGCCTTCTGCCATTATTTTCTCTACATGCTGAAGCTGAAGCAAACCACTCTTCCATCATTCTGTCACTGTCCTCTTTTTACTACCCTCCTGGTGCCCCTGGCTTGGGTTCTACTCAGTGGCCTGCCTGTGTGGGCTAGCAGTGACGTCACCCAGTCCTGCCCCACACTGCTTTTTCCCCTCTGTTGACTACATGCCACAAGCCTTGCATCTGCTTC
>NW_025346235.1:0-1080 GCF_016433145.1 Gracilinanus agilis | reverse complement strand
TCTGGAAGGAAATCCTAGATCACTTCTTTCCTTGGTTAGATATGTGAATATTAATGACAATCTTCTCAATTTATTTTCTAACCCAAAGCAGAATCTCTAATAGTGAGAATTTGTGACTCAGTATTTATTCTGTGGTAGGTCAATATAAGTTGGGGATGCAACCAAGATGGAGCCTTATTGTATAAGTATTACTCTTATGTTTAAGACCCATCTTGGAGCAGTGGCTGATACTAGTTCCTTGTGTGTGACCTTTGTCTTCAGCAAAGCTGTCTGCCCTTGAATCATACTATCCAACCTGACCTAGAGCTAAAAACAAACAAATAAATAAATAAATAGGGCTATGTAGCAGCCCCCGGTTACCACTATTAGAAAGAAATAAGTGAAGAGGCACATAAAACCAAAGTCCGTTTATACTCAGTAGTTTCAATCTTCTCTTTCATCTGGCATTAACAAAAATCAGCGCTGCTAATAAGTAAGAAGATGAGCACATTTCAGATTTTCTTACCTTTAATTTTTCCTTGTGTGCTCGCTGATGGGGATGGTAATGAACAGTGAAATGGTTCAAAGGTGGACAGAGAAATGAGACCCATGCACGAGACACAGGCTGGATAACCAGCCCCTAAGTAATCAAGAGTTGACTCTATTATTATAGCTGGAAAAGGTGTCATTAACGACTAGAACTATATTCTATGTCACAAACATAAAAATAAAGACAAAATAAATTAAAAGAAAAAAGATTTGCTATTCCATTTTCCTTATAGCCGAGATACATCATCTTCATCTGATGAGTTGAGTCCTCAGGGCCCCCTTAGCTTTCTAAGATTCTGCCCCCTGCCAAGCGGATAACATTGTGCCTTATGACATCCTTGAAAGCTACCAGTGATTTTTCTTTGCCCTGTAGACACAGCACCACTGACATGTGTTGGAGTTATATGTATAGACCTCTTTGTGGGATTAGCTAGAGACAACTGGAGTTTTCAAATGCCTTTCTTAGCCTCCTTCTGAAATGATGTATGTCTTCTTATTTTCTTCCAGAAATGGACAGGAAAAGGCACTGGAGCAATCTATTAGTGTGGTGAT
>NW_025346234.1:0-1370 GCF_016433145.1 Gracilinanus agilis | reverse complement strand
TATTGCAAACAAATGTAAAAGTTCCTTTATAGGTCATAATGCAATAAAAATAATAATTAGTTCAGGGAAGAGCAAAAGAAAGATAAAAGACATACAAATAGAGATAACAATGAAATCCTAAATAATGAGTGGGTCAAAGAACAAATCATACAGGCAATTAATAATTCTATGGAAGAATTATAATGCAGAAATAAAATTTTAAAATTTCTGGGATGAGGCTTAAGTATTCCTCAGAAGAAAAATTATATCCTTATAAATATATATATTAACAAGATAAAAATGAAAGAACTAATGAACTGAGTATGCATTAAAAAATTAGAAAGCTAACAAATTACCAAATCAAAAATAAAAATAAAAAGGAAATATTAAAAATTAGCAGAGAAATGGATAAATTGAAAGCTCAAAAAATATAAAAATGATTAATTAAGGCTAAAAGTGAGTTCTTACCAATAAAGTTGGTAAACCTTTAGCCAATCTTATTTAAAAGAAGTGAGTGAGGGGACAGCTGAGTAATTCAGGGGATTGAGAGCCAAACCTAGAGATGGGAGGTCCTCGGTTCAAATTTGGCGTCGACACTTCCTAGCTGTGGGATCTTGGCAAGTCACTTAACCTCCATTGCCTAACCCTTATTGTTCTTCTGCCTTGGGACCAAGATAGTACAAATTCTAAGGTGGAAGGTAAAAGTTTTTTTTAAAAAATAAAGAAAGAAATGAACAAAAGAACATGAAATTAACCAAATAGCAAGTGAACCAGGAAAATCACAACAAAATAAGAATAAAAAGGAATTATCATAATCTTTTTATATCCAGTTCCATGTTAACAAAACTCAAAACACAAAACAAGTGAAGGAATGTCTTAAAAAATTTTTAAAAAAGGGGGCAGCTGGGTAGCTCAGTGGATTGAGAGCCAGACCTAGAGATGGGAGGTCCTGGGTTCAAATCCGGCCTCAGACACTTCTCAGCTGTGTGACCCTGGGCAAGTCACTTAACCCCCCATTGCCTACCCTTACCACTCATCCACTTATAGGTCAATGCACAGAAGTTAAGGGTTTAAAAAATTAAAAAAAAAATCCTAAAAAAAAAAATTAAAAAAAAATATATTACAGCTAGCCAAAAGTCAAATAGCCATACTGAATAACACCATCTTAGAAAATTAGTACAACTAGTTATAAAGGATATACCAAAGGATTTGGGGAGGGAACTCTTGAATCCTATGGATTCACAGGAGAATTCAATCAGATATTTTAAAAAACAATTATTATCAACACCACACAATTTTTTCCCTCACTGAAAAACATTCAGTAAATTCCATTTATATAAAAAATATATACAATATTTGCATAATGAATATTATTGTTATTATCATAATCA
>NW_025346233.1:0-1655 GCF_016433145.1 Gracilinanus agilis | reverse complement strand
TGAAATGCTGCTGAAATGAATTGAGGGTCATGGTAGTGAAGTGAGGAGTATTGTTATAGAATATAGAAGGGTAATAGTTAATAATACCCATGAAATACAAAAATATATACTTAGCAAGTATCTTGAAAGAAAGAATCTAGGTACCAAGGACCGCAATCAGGATCACACAAGATTTAGCAGCTACCACAATAAAGGAAGAGAGAGCATGGAATACAGTATTCTAAAAGGTGAATGATATAGGCTTACAATCAAGAATAGCTTATCCAGAAAAGCTAAACATAATCATACAGAGGACAAAAATGAATCTTTAATGAAGCAGAGGACTTTTCCATCATCTCTAATGAAAAGACTAGAACTTAATAAAGCTTTGGAATACAAACATGAGAGTAAAGAAACAAAAAAGGTAAATGAAGGTGAGCAATCATAAAAGACTTTATAATTATAAATTGTATTTTTAATTGGGGAGTGATTATATAAGAATCTCTTAAGAATGGTGATGTTAGCAGTGCCACAGAGGGAGTCAAGCAACATGAAGAGCTTTAGAGACATGTTGTTATGTTTTGATGATCTTAAAAAGAAAAGAAGTAGAGAAGGGAAAATGATACCTTTAGGGGGAAAGGAGGAGGAATAAGATAGTAGGATTCATCTCAGATAATTAGGAGTAAAAATAGAAGACCATGACTGAAGAAGGGTAGGGGTAACTGGTACCATTTGAATATCACTTGAATGATTTAGACTAAAGTGAGAACCAAGAGGAAAAAATATATACTATAACAATAACATTGTAAAAATGAACAATTGTGAAAGTCTTTTACTCTGATTTACACAATGGTCAGTCATGCTTATTAATAATTTAGAATGATACCTACCTACTGAAAGAGAGGAGATAGACTAGGTATGCATAGTAAAATATGAATTATTGGGCATGGCCAATATTTTTTCAGAGAGATTTACTTTACTAAGAAAAGGGAGTTCATTGGATATGAGTTCTATTTTCTCTCCCTCCTGGCTACATTTCCAAGCCCCTTAAAATTATCCCTCATTTCCTCTTTCTTTATTACAATTTCTGGTTCAACGGTGGCCCTTCACCTTGCTAAAGCCAACCTTTCTATGTACTGTTGGTTCCATCTTCTTATGTTTTCTTTCACCAGAATTACTTCTTTTCTTTCTAATCTCTCCCTATCCAATGCTTCCTTCTCTCGCACCTATAAATATGTTCAAGTCCTCCCCTTCAGTCCCAACCCACCAACCTTAAATAAACCTCACTAGATCCTACTTTCAAGTTATTGTCCATATCATTCTCTTTTTCACAGCCAAATTTCTAGAAAAAGTTTTCTACATATATATTTTTTTTGCCTATATTTCCTTTCCTCTAACTCACTTCTTTCTATCCTGATCGCTTATCCAAAGCTGCTCTCTCCAAAAAACCAATTACCTTTTTACTGGCCAAATCTAATGGTTTGTGTAAGGAAGAATAATATGAGGTAAATCTGAGAGGATCAGAAGGAACCATATTAGGAAAGGTTTATAATGTCAGAGAAGTTTGTATTTTGGGAGCACCTGGGTGGCTCAGTGGATGGAGAGCCAGGTCCAGAGTGTATAATTGGAATTTGGGAGACGCCATTTAAAACTATATATATATTTTCTATGGACAC
>NW_025346232.1:0-2811 GCF_016433145.1 Gracilinanus agilis | reverse complement strand
GTGGATTGGTATAGTAATTTTTATTATGCATGTTACCATATTAATTATGAGTGAGTTACCATATTAATTCCATGTGTCTGAATCTATTTTATAATGTACTTTATATCAAAATAATTTATGAAAAAGGCTACAGGGACCAAAGGGACTCCCAAGGGGTATGTTCTGGCCTTTCCATGACATGTAAGTCACTATTCCTTACGACAAAAGTGATTCCTTCAAGTTATGACCCCTACCCTCTAAGTTTATCTTTTTGACTTTAAAATCCTATCAGAGTCAATAGTCAGATTTGGAGGTTTTGAACTGGGTGTAAACTTGAAAACATCTGTCATATGTCACAATAAAGCCAGATAAAACCAAACATTACAAAATGACTGAAGATAAGGACAAGTGATAGAGATAATGTGGGAAAATAGGGACATTAATGGATTGTTGGTGGAATTGGGAACTGGTCCAACCACTTTGGAAAGCAATTTGAAACATGGCCCCAAGTGTATATAAAGCAAAGCCTTTGCTCAGAAACATTGCTAATATGTATGTATACGTACACATACATCCCAAATCAAAGTGTAATGATTGAATTCTTGATATAGTGTATTTTTTTAATTTTTAAGTTAGTTTTTTAATCAAGAAAATGTAAACTAGCCAGTTAATTCCCTCCATAATTCAAAAGGATGTCAACATGTGTGAGCAGGACAAAAGGGAGGGAGTTCTTGTGCTACAGCCCAAAATTACGCTTGAGACTTCATCACTCAGGACCACCCCTAGATATCCAAAGACATTTCTGCTCAGTAAATAGTCACTGAGGAAGTGTACTCAAAGTCCTCAACTACTCCTTCTTTACACTACCAGGGGAAGTGGGATGTCCTTGTGGAGACCCGAAAGACACTAACACATTCTGCCACGAAGCAGGGCCAATATAGCTGCTGAGGACATGGTAGATAAAACTCATTGACTTCCCTTACCTGAAAGAGTTTTTATCTACACATGAACAAGGAGAAGGTCTCTACTCTGCCTGAAAAGCCAGTCTACTGAGATGCTCTGAGATCTGGAAGTAAATTACTTTAATTTAGAAGTTGGATGATCTTCTAAAACTAAGTTTTAAGAAGAGTTTCATACAAAAATACTACAGTTCAATATTAATTTTTCACAAATGGAAAAATTCATATATGCAAAATATTTAAATCAGTCCTTTTGAAGTGGCAAAGAATTTGAAATGGAGAGGTTGTCAATATATTGTGGAAATGTCTAAACTTTATTACAGCATGAGTGTGAAGGAATACTATTGAGTAAGAAATGATGAGGGTATAGAAAGACCTATACAAACAGATGCAAAGTAAAGTGAGAAGAACCAGGAAAACAATGTACACAGAAGCAACAATATTAGGAATATAATCAACTATGAAAGACTTAATATCTGAACAATGCAATAATTCAACACATTAAAGACTTATGATGAAAAAGGTTTCCCACGTGCAGATACAGAATTGGTGGACTGTAAATGCATAATGAAAGAGGCATTTTCTAAGTATTTTTCTCCATTAGGGTGGAATATAGTTAAAATGACAATATGATTCACTTGTTAGGTTAGCGGGTGGAAAGGAATCTGGAACTAAAAATAAGATTTAAAATATGAAAAATAAATTTTCTGATATCTAGAAATAAAGATTACATTCAGTTTAAAGAACTGTATATGAGTGGATAAAATATGAGTGGAATACCTGTGAGTGTTTGCAAGACCAATGATAATAACTGTCTCTTCTTAAAAATGATGTCGAGTGCAGGAATAAATTATGTGAATTGAGGAATTGGGAAGTTATGACATTGAAGGGTATCCTAAAATCAAAAAGCAGGATTTTAGATGCAAAGGAAAACGGTATCAGGTACTGGAGTCAGTTTTGAAGGAGAGAAAATGTTCAACTTGAGGATAACATATAGCAGCCAGAAAAATCTGGGTGGGCTGACTGATTTTGGACAGCACGAACATCAAAGCGAGAAAGGTTGCTAAATGATCGATGTTGCCAGAAAAACTTAAACCAGCAATGGTGAGGGAAAATATTTTGAATGATCCACTCCAAAAAATGAATTGGGGAATGGCAGAACATGACAGAAATTATAACCAATATTGAAAAGAGTGATGAAGGAAGGAGTTTCATCTGGATAAAAGTAGGTCCCAGGGATTGCTAGAATATGAAGAGTAAAAAGGGACAAAGTTGAAAAGGAAGAAAGTTTGGTAATTAGGTAGTAGGAAAGATGGATAAAATATTTAGTAGGACCTTTGGTGAAAGGTTCGAAGTGGATGGGAATAAGAAAGAAGATACATGATATTTGGAATGGGGAATTATTTGGAAGCTTGGCATTCATTACAACTAGAATTGTTCAGATAAAAGAAAGCAGGGGTGTCCAGAACATTTTATTATAAGTCTAGATAGCACAAAAGAAAATGGCAAGATATATGCTGAAGAAGACAGATGATTACACATGTTGATATCATTCCTCAATTCTCACTTTATGTAAGTTGTATTTCCATGCCTTGGGAAGGCTTCGAAAACTCATCTTACTGCAGACAGAATTCATGAGAGGCATCATGTGGAATTATTCTATCATGGACAAGAGTCAAAAGGTGGAATATGCCGAGGCCCAGACCATACTCTTATACTGATCCTCAAAATTGATTATCCTTCTGGTGGGAATGAGCAGGAAATGATCCAGAATAATTCCTCTCTCTGGAATCTATTTATTCTTTATCTTTTCCTGGATATTTCTATCTGGCTTCAGCAGGATCACATAACATTTGGGAATAAAGATACACCT
>NW_025346231.1:0-1127 GCF_016433145.1 Gracilinanus agilis | reverse complement strand
CCCCCTTTTTTATTGGCAGATATTTATTGGCAGAGGTTTTAGACCCATGATGTGAGATAGAGAACTGTGTGTTGGTGGAACAGCAAGAGAGAAAGCAACAGACAGAGATATGTGGGATCAAAGCCAAAGAAAGAGGAAAGAATTCAGAAAAATAGGAGGCCTTTGCCAAGAAGAGTTAAGCTTTTCTTCACTGCATTTGAGTAATTTCACCCTACACCAATGGCGAGTGTTGGAAGGGCTCGCCAAAGAGAGCCTGAGCTTATGAGAGCTCTAACCTTGAGAGTTTATAATCTCCTACTTCCTCCTGGGTTTGGACCAATGACATCCTCACTTTCCATGTTATTTTAACCATCGAGTCTGTGGCTTTATAAAATGCACTTTATATTATACAAAAGCAATTATCGTCTAGGAGCTTTTCCCAAATGCCTCCCAGAATCAGGGAGAAGGGGACCAGGAGCACCAAGGGTAGATTCTGGCTCTGGGGAACAGCACACACAGAAGTAACTAATCACAGGAGTTGGCCCTACGAGACAGGGGTAGATTAGCAGCCCAAATATGTGGGGCTTGGGGTCTATAATTTTGGTATGTGAGTATCCCTTTTGATTTTCAAGAGGAAAAATACCACTGAAGGATTTATTTCCCCTTTTTATTAAAAAGGAAGAAATATGTAATTGAGTCCATTATTGCTTTGATGAGAGACATATTGTGGGGCCTGAAAATGGGCCATTGTGAAATAGAGATTTGCCCAGAAGCCAAGGAAGGAAGGACTGAGCTAGTCAGATCAAATTCACTAATGACCGAGACGGAGTCTGTATCATCTACATTCCCTAATAAGAATTCCCCAAATCCCCTCATATTAATATTAGGTATTTGTTTGGAAAGTGCTTTACATACATTTTCTGATTTGGTTCCCACGATGACTCTGTAATGGGTGCTAGTGTTGTATTTGACATTTCTTCAAGGTCTTTCTAAATTCTCTAATTCTAATCCCTTACCTAGAGGTCGTCCAGTCAAGCCTCTTCATTTTAGATGTAAGGAAACTGAAGCCCACAGGGAGTAAGTAATGAAAATAGAATTTGAACCCAGGTTCAAGCATTATTTCTACATAGAAATCAGACAATCCCATC
>NW_025346230.1:0-1187 GCF_016433145.1 Gracilinanus agilis | reverse complement strand
CTTCTTCTTCTTCTTCTTCTTCTTCTCCTTCCTCCTCCCCTTCTTCTTTTCCTCCCCTCCTCCTCCTCCTCTCCTCCTCTTTTTCCTCCTCCTCCCTTCCTCTTTCCCTCCTCCTCCTCCCCTCCTCCTCTTCCTCCTCCTCCTTCATCTTCTTCTTCTTTCCTCCCATTTCTAGGTCTGACTCTCAATCCACTGAGCTACCCAGCTGCCGCCTAGTTATGTCACTATTGATTTAATTGCTGTATCCAGAATAAAGAGTGGAGGTCAGTATTGGGGCTGGAGAGGAGAAGTCCAAGGCAGAATAAATGGCAAGATTTGGGGGAACTGGGAACAACTGAATGGGATGTGAAGTGTGAAACATGATCTGACCTGGGGTGAGCTAGATAGAGTGGGCCAGGTGGTCTTGCAACAGCCAGGTGGCCCAGTGGATAGAGCGCCAGGCCTGGAGTCAGGAAGATTCATCTTCCTGGGTTCAAATCTGGCCTCAGACACTTTCTAGCTGCGTGACCCTGGAAAAGTCACTTCATGCTATTTGCCTCAGTTTCCTCATCTGTCAAATGAGCTGGAGAATCCAAAAGCAAACTACTCCAGTATCCTTGCTAAGAAAACTCCAAATGGAGTCATGAAGAGTAGGACATGACTGAAAAATAACTACTCTATCCATTGACCACCTAAACATAGTAGGTGTTTGTTGAGAGACAGACAGGTGGCCCAGTAGATAGAGAACTTGGGCTGGAAACAGAACATCCTGGGTTCAAATCTGACTTCAGAGACTTCCTAGCTATGTGATCCTGGGTGAGTCACTTAACCCCAGTTGCCTAGCCCTTCCTGCTTTTCTGCCTTGGAACCAAATACTTAGTCAATTTAAAGGCAGAAGACAAGCGTTTTCAAAAATAAAAAATACACACAAAAATGTGTGTCTATCAATTGATTCCCACCTTGCTGTTGTAAGGTCTGTGGTCTAGAGTGAGTGCCCTCCTGGATTAGGCCTGCAGAGGTTCAGCAGACATTTCCTGCTACAAAAAGATTTATACAGAGTTTCCTTCTAGCAAGCAGCTTGTGACTCTGGGAAGATGATACATCCCTCGTCACTTTGGCCCAGCTGAAGCTGATGAAGAGCCCCAGACAGGGCTAATGCAAGTGGATTGCGACTGGGGAGAAAGACAGAGAGGGAGGGAGGGAGGGAG
>NW_025346229.1:0-1915 GCF_016433145.1 Gracilinanus agilis | reverse complement strand
AGCACTTTTCTAAACTTTACAATGGAAAACAGAACTTCAAGATAATCGGACAGGTACTTACTTGTAATCGCTACAACTTTTGTCAGGATGACTTTGAAAGAGACCTGCTCCTATGTCATTATTCACTTCTACAGAATGCATGGGGAGAAAGCTCCCAATAACTAGGACTCCATCCCTCGAAAGGCTGGGACTGGTTTTTAGGAAGCAATTGGCCTTTTTTGTGTTGTGCACAGGTGAGAACTGTAGGAGCATTACCAGGAGGACAGGAATTATATGGGAAATTTTTCTCTGAATTTTTGGAAGCATCACTGAGCATCAGTTGGAGTCCCAAGCACAGAGGCAGTCAATTAGTGATTATCCTCACACAAGGTCATCTCCTTGGGACGAGTATTTAAGCATCACTGTTTCTTAGATTAGAAACTTTCTTAATGCTCTTGTTTTTAAGTGTGGACAGGTGCCTGCCTTTTCCCTGATATCAGTCTTCATCCTCAGGCATGGGGAAGCTCTTGGGAACATCTCTACCTGAGGCATCTCCAGCTCTGTCATTGAGTCTAACTGTAAAACCAAATTAGAAAAGGAAAAAATATGTTTTTGAATCTCTTCCCCTGTGCCTGGTAAAGCTCATGGGACTTAAGAAACTTTGAGTTAATTGAAAAGCTTACTTTATCTGTTCATAATGTTTCTTTCTCCTCCTCTGGTGACCCATGAGTGTCCCTGTTTTAGCAAGTGGCCAAATGGACTCTGAGGCTGACACAAGGTGTTCCATCGGGTATAATTCTTTCTGAAGTTATTCTTGGCTTCACGCAGAAGTCACTGTGAAGTGATTAGATCAGAAACCCTCAGTCATAACAGGCCAAGAGGCTACAAGACCCGTAGTCTTAATAGACACACGTGTATTATAATAATAACAATAAACATTTATGACTGAAAAACACTGTGTACATTATCTCATTTGACCCTCAAAACAACTCTGTGAAGGAGGTAACATTATTGTCCACACTTCATGGATGAGGAAGTAGTCGCATAGCTAATAAGTTTCTGAGTAATATTTGAACTGAGGTTTTCCCAATTCAAAGTCTAAGGCTATTTAACCATGATAGTTCCTGTAAGCACCCTATCCTAACCTGGGGCAATCCAGTCCAGGCCTGACAGAATTTCAGGTGCAGAGCAGTCTCTTCTAGGTGTTATCTTTGGTCATGAATTACTTAGAGGTCCTCTTCCCTTCCTATCCCAACTACCTCATCATGATAATTGAGTAGTAGAGACTTACAACAGAATACTAGAAGAGAAAAGTCCCTCCAAGGTCATCAAATCCAGCCCATAGTCAGGAGCAGAAATCTCCCTTCACAGTGGTTCCTCCAAAAACTTGAAATTTCCCTGAGTCCATCACCTCACCATGACACGAGTGACTGTCCTAGAAAAGTGACAAATCCCTAAGGATTTGAGAATTATAAAAGACTACAGAGGGCATTTATTCTAATCCATATCTCAAAGAGAATTCGAGTTTCCCAGCCCCCTATATATTCTCTGTCTTTAATTATAAACTCATTGGTGGTCATGTTATGCCCTCCTGGTATAATTCATTGAATTTTGAAATACCTCTGGAATCTACATCTCAGCCAACTTATTCCATTTTCCTTCTTCAACCTTTCCATGAGCAATCTTCAAACACTTGAGGATACCTTTTATTTTCATCGCAATATTTTCTTTTCCAGGATTACTATTTCTATTTCCTTCAATTAATGTATATATAATTTACAACTCCTCAGCATGTTGGTCTTCCTCCTAGACTACACCCTTCCAGACTTCCTCAAAGGAAGGGACACTATAGTAGGAAGGCCACTGGAGATTGCTTTGGAATCAGCTTGTGTCTGATTGGTATATGGTACCAGCAAAGCCCTTTACATGACCTCAT
>NW_025346228.1:0-1186 GCF_016433145.1 Gracilinanus agilis | reverse complement strand
GAGAGAGAGAGAGAGAGAGAAGGCAAGTCAGAAGGAGAGAGGGGCTCTCTCACTTGCTGTGCGGAGTCTCCACTGGCCTCTGAAATCTGAGCGAAGGCAGGTGTACTAGCCCAGAGAGAGGGCCTTGTTGGTGCTGGTCTTGCGGATTTGAACAGAGGCACCTGGAAGGTGACTGAAGGAGAAAGACATAGAAACACAACAAAAACGCTCAGAAGATGGCACCTTAGAGGGAGCCAAATCTCAGACCTCAAACCACTTGGCTTTGTCACACAGAGATAGAGAACAAAGGGCTTCAAGAGGAAAACAAGGGCAGAGCAGGAGGTCCCTACTGCTGGACAACTCAGCTCAGAGAAAACACTCCTTGTCCCCCCACTTCTTTTTCCTCTCGAGGTTTTAGCCTCAGGGAACATTAAGCAGTCCAGACTAATACTAATGCTCTAGGATTTTTTTAAGTATACCATCATATCGTCTGCAAAGAGTGATAGCTTTGTCCTTTTGAGGCACTATATTGGTTGGTGGATAGGAGAGGTAGTCTTACTTCTGTTCTGGGGCCATCTCATCCAGAAGTTGAGGTGGTTCAGGGGATAGAGCACCAGGCCTGTTGATTGGAGGTCCTAGATTTAAAACTGACCTCAAATACTTCATAGCTAGGTGAACTTTGGCAAATCACCTAACCCTCATTGCCTAACCCTTACTGTTCTTCTGCCAGGCACTGTGCTAAGTTCTTTATAGATATTATCTGTATGTAGATGCACTTATTAGCACTATTGAATAGGTAAGGAAACTGAGGGTTACGAGTGCCTCAAACAAGATTTGTATTCAGGTCTGCCTGACTCCTGGTCCAGTCTAACAGAGAGAGGGAAAAATGAGAGGGCTGAAACCTAGGCATCATATTCCTAAAAGAAGGCTGTTCATATCTCTTCAAACCCAGAAATCAAAGTGGAACTAGAAACAGTCACCTTCTGAAAGAAACCCAAAATGGAAAGTCCCAGGCACATCAGAGCCCAAACTTAGGACTCCCATGTCTAAGAGAAAGTTCAAAGTCTTTAGGGCCTCTCAAAATCTGGCTTCCAACAAAAACTGCTGGGAAATTTGGAAAACAATATGGGAGAGATTAGGTCTAGATCAACATCTCACACCCTACACCAAGATAAATTCAGAATGGGTGAACGACTTGAATATAAAG
>NW_025346227.1:0-3497 GCF_016433145.1 Gracilinanus agilis | reverse complement strand
GCCACACTATATGCTATAGCAATAATTGTAGCAATGAGGGGATGGAAAGCTCTGGTTAACTGAATTTTCCAGTTAACCAGTAAAGCAATTTTGTTTCATTGTTGAAAAAATTTCCCCAAAAGAATTAGTCCTCTTTCCTGACCTGGCAAGTCTAATGCCCTGGATATAAGCCAGTCTTTATTTAACCATTAAAATTTTTGCTATGGCTCCAGCTCAGTGTGATTTTATGATTTTCCTATTCATTCACACATTCATTTCTTTATTTGATTATTCATCAAGTACATCCTTTATACCTGGCCCTGTGTTATGATAAGCCAACCTGCCCTCAGGGAACTTTCAGTCTCATACAGAGTTCAGGAATTGTCTGGCCCAGAGCAGGTGTTTAATACATGGTTGATGTTTTAATTGATTAATGACATATACACAGATAAATTAAATACTAATTAGGGAGAAGGAGTAGATCTGGGGTTCTTTGGGAGATCCTGGAGGATGAAACTCCTATTAATGCAGGTTGAATTCTTCTCTGAAACTCAGTCATTAAGAATTGTCTACAGCATTGATGGGCAAACTACAGCCTGCAGGCCAGATGGGGCCCCCTGAAATGTTCTATCTGGCAGAGCCACATTATTCCTAATCTGACAAATACAACGAGTAGGATACAATACAATGAAACTTGGAAAGAGTTGCCTTAGAAATAGATTGACAGATGAGCATTTCCTTTCCTTTGGCCCCCTCTTTAAAGTTTGCCCATCACTGGTCTAGAGTACTGATGCCTTGGCACGCACATCCAGTATGTATCAAAAATAGGATGGAATTCCGGTCTTCCTGGCCCCAAGGTCAATTGTCTATCTACTATTTTTTGTTGTTGTTCAGTCATTTCAGCCATGCATGACTCTTCATGACCCCATTTGGTATTTTCTTGGCAAAGATACTAAAGCACTTTTCCATTTCTTTCTTCAGCTCATTTTACAACTGAGGAAATTAAGGAAACAATGCTGATAACTGTGTAAGAGAGTACATGAGACACTCTGAAATCCTCCAGAGCAAGAATTATCGTAAACTTTTATGCATCTCCCATGGGGCCTGTCACAATGCTGGACACCCCATAGTATTCCATAAAGTTTTGTCAAATTGAACTAAATCATGTAGAGTGGGTAAGGCACTGGACTTGGGGTAAGGAAGGCTAAGTTTCAAATCACATCCAAGACGCTTACTAAGTGAATGATTCAGGGTAAACTGAATAACCTCTTACGCCTCAGTTTCCCCATTTGTAAAATGAGGGGATTGGACTCATTGACCATTAGGGTCCTTTCCACCTCTAGCCCTGTGATCTCTTCAACAGAAAGATTCATTCTCCTTCTGAGGGTATTGTAGAAGGAGCTGTAGAAGAGTGAACTAAATCTAATGAAACCAAAACATAAGCCACAGCAGGGCCTCTGTTCTTTGCTTGTGTCACAGTCCTCATGGGTAGGTTGGTGAAGCCTCTGGATCCCTTCTCAGAACCATATTTTTAAGTAACTGAAAGAAATGCTAAATTTCAGATGGGGGTTAGTGACAGCAAATAAGTAATTTTCACCCATCCAAGTTCATGGATCCCTAAAAATCTATCCACAATCCCCTTGGGTGACTCCTGATCCCAGCTTAAGAACTGCTTATCCAGACGCATTTCTTTATAATAAAACTCTAATATCAGTTTGTTTGCATGTCACTCATCTTTTGTTCATAAAATCAGTATGCAGAGCATTCCCCCAAACTGGATTATTTCAGGTTTCTGACCCCTTGTTTTCCACTTAGCCAAAATTTTATAATACTGCTGAGCAGGAAAGAACGGAATAATCGTCTCTCCTTTCCCCTGCTTTGGAGGTGACACATATAACTCATTTTCAGGAAGGAAACCAAGGTCTTTCTGAGTCCAGCCTGGCCCCCAACCCCTTATGATAAGCTGTTTCTCTGCAAAATAAATAACTATCTAATGGTACTTTATCGAATTGCCTTACAGCCAAAAAGGGACTTCAAGAGAGCATCTGCTTCAGGACCCTGGTTTGGAGCAGGGAGACTATTACAATTCCCCTTCTACAGAGGAGCCAGCCAAGGACCAACATGCTCCCTGCAACCTGAATTAAGCGTCTAAAAGATTTCACCTTGATCAACGTTTTCAGGCTCCAAATAATGTACGATTGATTCAGCTCTAGATGCTGCTGGGAAGCAATTTTCAGAAGGAAGATGGAAGCTTCTAGGGAGTTCTGACAAATGCATTGGAAAGAAGTAATGTTATTGCCAGCAGACATATGCTTCTGTGCTAGTAAAACATTACTTTGCTAGTGTCTATTATTTGGCTTCAGGAGATTTTTTTTCTTTCCCTTATATCAAGAAGACAAGAAGAACCATTCCATAAAATGTAGAAGATTTGAGGCAATGGAAAGCATTCCCTGGCTTTTAGGTCAAATTTGGCCTCAGAAACTTAAACTTTTAACCTTTCAGGGCCTCAGTTTTCTCACCTGTAAAACAAGGGAGTTGATGTGGATGATCTCTGGAGTCACTTCCAGCTCTAAATCTTATTACTAATTAAAGAATATCTATGACTATGACCTTGGGCAATCAAGCAATTGACATGCATCATTATTATTTGTAAATTTTATTATTTGTCAAATTCATTGTTACTAAAACAGCTAGCATTTATGTTGAGCTTTAAGATTCAAAAGTGCTATACAAATATTATCTTATTTGATCCTCATAACAACCCTGAGAGGGAGATGCTATTATCATTCCCATTTTACAGGTTAGGAAACTGAGGAAGTCAGAGGGTATAAGTTGCTTGAGGTAACACAGTAAGTGCCCTTAACTGGATTTGAACTCAGTTCTTGACTCTAATTGCCTTTTCATCACCTACTTTGTATCAGGCACTGTGATGGATGCTGGGAGTATAAAGCCCAAAACAGGCTCTATCCTCTAGGAGACCACTTTCCATCTGAGGAGACAACATGTGTATTTCTAAGTTCATAAAAATAAAGGAATTGAGAAGGGAGGGAGGTACTAGCAATTGGGGAGAGGCAGATTCAGGGAAGGTTTCATGCTGGAGGTGGAGCTTTGAAGAAAGATAAAGAGTTCTAAGAAACAGCAGGTCAAAAGGGAACAGTCAATGCATGATCATTGGAAATGGACTGGGAGGGACGGGGTTGCTGTGCAAACAGAGAAGCTAAGACTTTTGGAACACCCTGTCTTAAAGATGGTGAGAAAAGTAGGCTAGGCCCAGATTTTGAAAGCAGGTTGGTCCCTCCCTCTCTTTGGGTCCCAGCTTCCTTGCCTAAAAACAAAGGAGTTAGATTGTTAGAGGTGTTTCCCCATTCTTATTTGGGTCATCCATCTCTTTGGGAATCTTGCCATGTTTTTCAATGCATACAATAAAATACTAATAGCAAAATATTTCTAAAACAGGTTCATAGGATCTCAGTTAGGGATGCCTGAGCTAGAGGACCTCTGAGGTCCACTTCATGACT
>NW_025346226.1:0-5084 GCF_016433145.1 Gracilinanus agilis | reverse complement strand
TCCTCAAACCATCCAACCCACCCCTCAGCCCCTCCTACAGACAATCCCAGTTACTGCTAATGCTGCAGAACCTACCCTCCCTGCCGCTCAAAATAATGCAGCGATATTTCCCTTAGGAGAAGTACCTACTTTTAATAATGAAGGAGACTTGGTGTCTGTAAAACACTTTACTCCCTTCAGCCCTGATGATTTAGATGGATTTAAAAAGAAAATGCCTTCTTTTGAGAAAGAACCATTTTTAGTTTTAAAAAAATTAGACAATATATTCCAAACTTATGACCCTACTTGGCAGGACGTTGAAAATATTTTAGATGAACTTCTGACACATGGTGAGAAAGAGAGGATCATTACTCAGGCCAATCGTAATAAAAGTAAAGACACACCTAATTGGCCTCTCAAAAATCCAAAATGGAATTACAACTCTCCAACAGATGTTAAAAAATCGCATGATGGCAGGGCAGCATTATTATTAGCTATAAAAGCTTGTGCTGACACACAAGACACATGGGAAAAATTCGAGAAAACTAAACAGCATGCCGATGAAACTCCCTCCCATTTTATGGACAGACTGATTGAGGTTGCAGATATATATTTGGGCCTTGATTTAACCATGGAACGGGAATTAAAACATGTATGTGGACACAATTTGTAGAAAATTCCTGCTAAGTAGTCAGAGACTATTTTAAGACTAGTCGCCCAAACTGGGATAGAATGAACCTTGAAGAATTAAGGAAGGTAGCATCTTATGTTCTTAGAGGCCAAGAAGAAGAACAGGAGGATGATACTGACTCGATAGGTATTTTAAAAGCAGAAAACAAAATGCTAAAAGCAAAACTAAAAAATAAAGGGGAGATTATAACCCCTCTCCAAGAACCTAACACTCAGCCCGCTTTCTGTTATTTCTGTATAAGAAAGGGCCATACAATGGGGACTTGTAGGACTTTCTTAAGACTACTCAGAAATAATACCCAGCCAACAGATAACTATAGGAATAACAACAGAAACAGGAATAGCAATAATAGTAATGACGATTCTGGGAATAGCAATTTTAGGCATGATAGAAATGCTAAAAATAAACCTCGAGATGATGATAACTCAGATCACATGACCCCACAAGAGTATATCTTAAGTGGAGCTCGCCCCCAAACTAATCAAGGTGCTAATGCCCCTCAGGGGGGTGCCCATGGAGCCCAAGCATCTTTATGAAAGAGCGTGGGGGGAGGGACGGCTTTGGAATCAGAAAGGGAAACCTTTGACTTTCCCGACCATGATGTTCTAATGCCTATTATCCCCATACATTTCCCTCCAAATAGTAAGGAACCTCATGTAACCCTAAAAGTGGGAAATTCATATTATGATTGTTTGCTGGACACTGGGGCTTCAAGATCAGTACTGGTGAGCAAGCCAGATGTAAACTGTAACTCTATTGGCTCTCTAAACGTAGTAGGGGTATCAGGAACACCTCAAAAGGTCCCAAAACTTTCTCCTCGTAACGTAAGCCTTGGACCTTTATCAATAGAACACTCCTTTCTTTTAATGCCTGGTTCCCCCACAAATTTAATGGGAAGGGATCTATTGTGTAAACTTAAAGCCACAATAATTTGCAATCCAGATGGTTCTATGTCACTGGAATTGACAGAGGACTCTTTAAACTTACTCCCTGTACTTCTTTCAGAAGAGCAGGAAGTAAAGGAGCCTCCCACTTTTAAAATCCCAGATGATATCCCAGAGTCTCTATGGGCCACATCTTCTACTGATGTAGGCCTACTTAAATCAGCTCTTCCTATTCAGATTAGAACAGGAGGAGGGCCAGCTCCCTCCATTCCTCAGTACCCCTTACCAAAAGAAGCCATTGAGGGAATAACCCCAGTGATAAATTCACTAATTGAGCAAGGAATAATAATCCCGTGCAAGTCAGAATATAATACACCTATTTTACCTGTCAAGAAGCCGAAATTAGGCCCAGATGGAAAACCCCAATATAGATTTGTTCAAGATTTAAGGGCTATAAACAATCATGTTATAAAGAGACACCAAGTGGTTTCAAACCCAAACACAATTATTTCCTCTATTCCCAGCACAGCCACTTACTTTACGGTCGTGGACCTGTGCTCAGCCTTTTTCTCAATTCCTATTCATGAGAATTCCAGACATATATTTGCTTTTACCTGGAATAATTCTCAGTGGTCCTGGGCCCGTCTCCCACAGGGGTATTCTGAGAGCTCATCTATCTTTGCACAGATTTTGAGCCAAGATACAGAAAATATAATATTTAAAAATAGTAAATTGATTAAATATGTAGATGACTTGCTCCTGGCTTCACCTGATGCTGAAACATGCCAGGAAGATAGTAAACATCTTCTTTTAGAATTACATAAAAGAGGACATAAGATAGCAAAAGGAAAATTCAGTGGTGTCTCCCCAGAGTAGAATATTTGGGGTTCATCTTGACAGCTGGTGCACGACATATATCCCCTAAGCACATTGAGAATATTCAAAAATTGAGCAATCCTACCACTAAAAAACACTTAAGAGCTACCCTAGGAGCAACAAGTTTCTGCAGACAATGGATCCCTTGCTATGGGGAAGTTACTAAACCCCTTATAGCATTAACAAAAGATTCAGTCCCTGAACCACTTAACTTAGAGCCAGAGCACAAATTAGCTCTATTGAATTTAAAATGGGCTATTCTGTATGCTCCTGCTCTTGGCATCCCAGATTACAACAAGCCATTTACTTTATATGTACATGAGCGTAGAGGAGTAGCTTCAGGTGTTTTAACCCAAACTTTGGGACCATACCAGCGTCCAATTGCTTATTATTCAGCTCAGCTAGACCCTATAGCTGCAGGTGCACCACCATGTCTTAGAGGTGTAGCTGCCACAGCTCTGTTAGTGACAAAAACTGTTGATCTAGGGGGCAGCTGGGTAGCTCAGTGGAGTGAGAGTCAGGCCTAGAGACAGGAGGTCCTAGGTCCAAACCCGGCCTCAGCCACTTCCCAGCTGTGTGACCCTGGGCAAATCACTTGACCCCCATTGCCCACCCTTACCAATCTTCCACCTATGAGACAATACACCAAAGTACAAGGGTTTAAAAAAAATAAGAAAAAAACCTGTTGATCTAGTATTGGGATGCCCATTAACAATTATGTGCCCACATGAAGTGGAAGCGTTACTGCTAAAACATAGAACACAGGCATTTTCTGATCAAAGAATTACAAGGTATGAAATAACCTTGCTAAATAATGAAAATATTACTTTAAAACGTACAACCCTTAACCCAGCCACCTTGCTTCCAGATTTACCAGTTTCAGAAGAACCTTTACATAATTGTGAAACACTAGTGTCCATGGCTGAAAAGCCTCGAGACAATCTCCTGGACACTCCTTTAGAGAATCCTGATCTAGTTTTATTTACTGATGGGTCTTCATTTATGAGGGATGGCATACGCTACACTGGAGATGCTGTAGTCACAGAATTTAACACTATATGGTCAGCTTCACTGCCCTCAAATCTAAGTGCTCAAGCCGCAGAACTCATAGCTCTAAAACATGCATGTATAATTGCCAAAGATAAAAAGGCTACAATTTATACGGATTCTCGATATGCATTTGGAATATGTCATGCAGTGGGTATGTTATGGCTCCAGAGAGGATTTTTAACCTCAGCTGGAAAATCTATAGCTAATGCAAAAATTATTAATGAAGTTCTTTCTGTTCTCCAACTACCCAAAGCCCTAGCTGTAGTTCACTGCTCTGCCCATACAGGTGGCACTGACCCTGTCTCTAAGGGAAATAATCGGGCAGATATTGCTGCAAAGCTAGCAGCTATAGAAGGGCCTGAATTAATTTTAACATTAACAACCACTGATGACTCAAATTTATCACTTTCCTATGATGAGAAGGAAGTAACAAAATGGAAGCAGAAATTTAAAGCTAAACAGATAAATGGAGTATGGGTGTCCTCTGAAGGAAAACCCCTGCTCCCTAGACACTTTTATCGCAAAATTTGCCAATCTATTCATAAAAAGGGTCATTTTGGTACCCAGGGCATCGTGGACTCTGTTAAGAGAGTATGGATAGCTCCTGGAATAACCACTATAGCCTCTAAAGTGTGTGCAGCTTGCCCTACCTGCCAAGCATATAACCAACACGCCTTTCATGGCAAGGCTTTTGGTGGGCATCCATTGGCTTACACACCTTTTGAGCACCTACTAATTGATTTCATAACAATGCCAAAGGCTGGACAATATAAATTCTGTCTGGTCATAGTGGATCAACTGACCAGGTGGCCAGAAGCATTTCCTACTGGCCGAGCCACATCGGCCTTTGTTGCCAAGGTGCTTTTAAAAGAAATCATTCCTCGTTTTGGTCTGCCTGCATGTATTGACTCGGACAGGGGGAGTCACTTTACTGATTCAGTTTTATCTGAAATATATTCCTGTCTGGGGATAACTTCCAAATTCCATGTACCATATCATCCCCAGAGCTCAGGCCAAGTTGAACGGATGAACAGAGAACTTAAAACCATGATTGGCAAATTATGTACTGAGACACATCTAAAATGGCCTGAAATTCTCCCTCTAGCTCTATTTTATCTTAGAAGCAGACCTAGGGGAGATCTACACATCTCACCATATGAGATGCTTTTTGGACATCCTCCTATACAGGCTAAACCTTTTTCTCCTGCATATACATCACTATTAGGAGGAGATACTTCTATTGCTTCCTATATACAGGAATTGCAGCACAAACTGCGTGAACTCCATGAATCTGGAACTGCAGTACAAGCAGGACCAATAGACTTTTCACTTCACGACCTGAATCCAGGAGACAAAGTGTACATAAAGAACTTCCAGCACACTGGGGCAACCCAGCCTTCATGGGATGGCCCGTTTGAAATTTTACTAACCACCCCAACAGCTATAAAGATTGGAGAAAAGGACTCTTGGATTCATTGCTCACATGTAAAGAGGGCATCTTCTACTGAAACTGATTGACTGTTTCCTGTTACCTGCATTGGAGATAACAGTTCATATACTCATGGATGCTAATTTTGGAATCATTGGTTTGTCTTGATTCTTTC
>NW_025346225.1:0-1806 GCF_016433145.1 Gracilinanus agilis | reverse complement strand
GAATACACAACTAACAATTGTAACTCTGAATGTGAACGGGATGAACTCACTCATAAAACGGAAGCAAATAGCAGAGTGGATCAGAAACCAAAATCCTACCATAGGTTGTCTACAAGAAACACATATGAGGCGGATAGACACCCACAAGTTCAAGGTTAAGGGTATGAGCAAAATCTTTTGGGCATCAAATGAGAAAAAGAAGGCAGGAGTGGTTATCATGATCTCTGACAAAGCCAAAGTAAAAATAGATATGATTAAAAAAGACAGGGAAGGTCATTACATCCTGATTAAAGGCAGTATAAACAATGAGGAAATAACACTGCTCAATATATATGCACCAAGTGGTATAGCATCCAAATTCATAAAGGGGAAACTTGCAGAGCTCAAGAAGGAAATAGATAGTAAAACCATAATAGTGGGAGATCTAAATATTCCTCTTTCAGATCTAGATAAATCAAACCAAAAAATAAATAAGAAAGAGGTAAGAGAGATGAATGAAGTCCTAGAAAAATTAGATTTAATTGATATGTGGAGAAAAATAAACAGGGACAAAAAGGAATACACCTTCTTTTCAGCTGCACATGGTACATTTACAAAGATTGACCATGTAATAGGGCATAGAATCATGGCAAACAAGTGCAAAAGAGCAGATATAATAAATGTAACCTTCTCAGATCATAATGCGATAAAAATAATAATCAGTAAGGGCACCTGGACAGGCAAGTCAAAAACCAATTGGAAATTAAACAATATGATTCTTCAAAACCAAATTGTCAAAGAAGAAATCATAGAAAGAATCAACAATTTCATTGAAGAGAATGACAGTGATGAGACATCCTACCAAACTCTGTGGGATGCAGCCAAGGCAGTACTCAGGGGGAAATTTATATCCTTGAGTGCATATATTAATAAATTAAGGAGGGCAGAGATTAATGAATTGGGCATGCAACTCAAAAAATTAGAAAGCGAACAAATAAAAAACCCCCAGATGAAAACTAAATTAGAAATACTAAAAATTAAGGGAGAAATTAATAAAATCGAAAGTAAAAGAACTATTGAATTAATAAATAAGACTAGAAGCTGGTATTTTGAAAAAACAGATAAAATAGACAAAGTACTAGTCAATCTAATAAGAAAAAGGAAAGAAGAAAACCAAATTGACAGTATTAGAGATGAAAAGGGAGACCTCACCTATAATGAAGGGGAAATTAAGGCAATCGTTAAGAACTATTAAGCCCAATTATATGGCAACAAATATAACAATTTAGGAGATATGGATGAATATTTACAAAAATATAAATTGCCTAGATTAACAGCAGAAGAAATAGAATACCTAAATAATCCCATATCAGAAATAGAAATTGAACAAGCCATCAAAGAACTCCCTAAGAAAAAATCACCAGGGCCTGATGGATTCACAAGTGAATTCTATCAGACATTCAAAGAGCAACTAATCCCAATACTATACAAATTATTTGATATGATAAGCAAAGAAGGAGTCCTACCAAATTCATTTTATGACACAAATATGGTACTGATTTCAAAGCCAGGTAGACCAAAAACAGAGAAAGAAAACTATAGACCAATCTCCCTAATGAACATAGATGCAAAAATCTTAAATAGAATATTAGCAAAGAGACTCCAGCAAATAATTAAGAAGATCATCCACCATGATCAGGTGGGATTTATACCAGGAATGCAAGGATAGTTCAACATTAGGAAAACCATCCATATAATTGACTATATCAACAGTCTAACCAACAAAAATCACATGATTATCTCAATAGATGCTGAAAAAGCCTTTGA
>NW_025346224.1:0-1176 GCF_016433145.1 Gracilinanus agilis | reverse complement strand
GGTTTGCCCTGCCCTTTGATGTGGATCCCTGCTCCCTGAGTCCCTGGGCCAGGAGTGAGGAGCAGGGGTGGCTGGGCTTTGTATACAGTCTCGGGGCTAGACAGGATCTGAGAGAAAATAAATAGTAATGACCTTCGCCCTGCCAGCCGTAGTCCTGGGCTGCTGTGAGTGGGGGAGAGGGAGGAGATTTATAGAATTAATAAAAGTCATGTGTCCCGAGGGAGCTGATGGAGAGCTCTGCCTATCTTGACCCATCTGCTAAGGGACTGTCATATCCGTTTGGTTCTGGGCCTGGGGCTGTGGAAAGAGCCAGCCCTGAGTGCAGTCCTGGTTCTTCTGGTTCTTCTTCCAAGCCTCGAGCTGGCAGGAAGGTGGGGCCGACTTTGTTTCAGAATTACCTGGGGAATGCATTCATCTCTGCACACTACAGAGTAGCCTCTCAGTGTGGGGATGTGGAGTTCTGAGCCCTACTTTTCCCCCTTCTCAATCAGAGAGAGAACACACAGATACAGACAGAGACAGAGACAGAGAGACAGAGAGAGAGAGAGAGAGAGAGAGACAGAGAGACATAGAGAGAGATAGACAGACAGACAGACAGAGACGGAGACAGAGAGTCAGAGAGAGACAGACAGAAAGACAGAGACAGAGACCGACAGAGAGTCAGAGAGAGACAGACAGAAAGACAGAGACAGAGACAGACAGAGTCAGAGAGAGACAGACAGACAGAGACAGAGACAGACAGAGTGAGGCGGAGACAGAGTCAGAGAGAGACAGACAGAAAGACAGAGACAGAGACAGACAGAGAGTCAGAGAGAGACAGACAGAAAGATAGAGACAGAGACAGACAGACAGAGACGGAGACAGACAGAGAGACAGAGAGAGACAGAAAAGACAGACAGAGACAGAGAGACAGACAGAGAGACAGAGAGAGAGAGAGACAGACAGGGACAGACAGACAGAGAGAGACAGAGAGATTGGTGGGGGGGGGGGGATTGGGATGAGTATGGGGGAAGGGAGGGTGTCAACCTGCCAGGTTGGCAGCTTTGCTGTCTTCTGCTTTTTCTTAGCCCTATTCAGGGGCAAAAAATTGAGAATAGCATTAGGTGTGTCTTCTTTGCCCTTAGGGAAGGTGTGTGTGTGTGTGTGTGTGTGTGTGTGTGTGTGTGTGTGTGTGTG
>NW_025346223.1:0-1015 GCF_016433145.1 Gracilinanus agilis | reverse complement strand
AATATCTTGTGACCAGCTTTCATTTTTTGGGGGGGAAGGTTTGGTTATTTGTTTGTTCTCCTCTCTGGTCCGGATTTTCTCTGTGTAAAAGTTGTCGAGTGTTCCAGCATTTTTCTTACTAATCTTTTTCTTCTGTGTTGCCATTGTTAGCCCTGTCCCTTTTCAGTTTTGTCTTCACACTCAGGGTCTGCCTGCCTCCTCTAAGCTCCCGATGGCTCCAGTCTTCTTGTCCTGGGGTCAGGCCTCCCCGTAGTTCCTGGTCTGTCCCTCTGCCCAAGGCTCCTTCAGCAGTCTCGAGGGCTGCTTCCACAGCCAGGTTCCAGTCTGCACTGGGTCCTCACTCCATGTCCTATCCTGCCCTAGAGATCTCAATTCACTCCCAGGGCCCTGCCTTCACCCGCACATAGGCTCAGGAGAGTCCCTGCTTTAGGGCTTTTCATTCATGCCCCAGGTAGAGCTTTCACCCACACAAGATGCTGGGGAAATTCTCTGCTTTAGAGATTCACACCCAGGGCAGCGCCGCAGGGGAAAGTCCATGTGTCCCCCCCCCCCCCAGCCTCTTGGCGTCCCATGTCTGGCAGCTCACAGGTACAAGCCCTGGGGCTGCTAGTGGTTTACTGGTTGCCCCAATCCTGCTTTCACTCTTGTGCATTGGCCTTGGCATTGTGCGTGGTGTGTGTGGGGGTGGAGTAGCTTCTTCCACTTGCGTTTTAGTGAGAACTGTTTCACCCCTTTATAGCGTGAAAATGCCCCGATTCTGCGTACCTTCAATGCTGCACCCTGTTGTGGTGTTCCTTTGATCGTTTGGGTTCGTTTTTATGTCCCCTTGAGGAGTTTTGTATGCATTGGTTAGGAAAGATCGAGCAGCTGCTCCTTAATCTGCCGCCATCTTAACCAGAAGTCCCAAAAATAGTTTTTTTTTTTTTTTTTTTTTTTTTTTTTTTTTTTTAAACCCTTACCTTCCGTCTTGGAGTCAATACTGTGTATTGGCTCCAAGGCAGAAGAGTGGTAAGGG
>NW_025346222.1:0-2551 GCF_016433145.1 Gracilinanus agilis | reverse complement strand
TGTAGCTTTTAGCATGTCATTATTTGTTTTATTTGTAGAGTTAGTATGATATCCTATGTCTGGGGAGGTTGAGATTAATACAGCTATTGAGCTGTTTGATTTTGCTGGAGTTTATTGTGTGGGTCTGGATTTTACTGGTGTTTCATTATTATAGTGTTGTGGTGGATGAGCTTTAGCTTTATTAGGGTGAATTTTGTTTGTTACTATTTATGTTGTGTTGGAAGTTGTCTGTGGGCAATATTAATAATATTAGATACATATTCAAATAGAGATAATTAAAATCATGAAGGATATGAAGTAAAATTTGATTAAACCTTTTTGAGTAGAAGTCAGTAATGAGGATGATACAGAGTGAATATTAGCTTGACCTTTTGGTCCTGTTTTCTCATATCAATTTAGACCAATCAGTATGGTAGCAATTCATTGACCTATAAATAGATTTATTGGGGGGGAGCCTCGAATGAAATATCCTAATATATTGGAGAAGTTAGTAGTATGGTTTGTTGAGTTTATAAGTTTATTAGCAAGGGGGTTAGGTTCTATTCTGATTAAAATGCCTAGTAGGGTTACGGTGAGGGCTGATAATTTGGTTATTGTAGGCACGGTTATGGGCATTGGTGATGTTGGAGGAACATTCCTTGTTAGAAGAAAGCCTGCAAAGATACTTCTTAGACCTAGTTCTATGGTGGGGTTAATGAGGTCCGGGTTATTCTCATTAATAGAGGACATAGATGTAAAACGTGGGTGTCCCAGGAGGGCAAAATAGGTGATTCGTAGGCTGTAAATAGCAGTAAAGGAGGTGGCGATTAGAGTTACTGTTAGGGCTCATGTATTTGTGTATGATGTATTTATGGCCTCCTATCTTTCGGGTGTCTTCTTCATCATTTAGGCTGTGAACAATAGAACCAGAGCTTAGGAATAATATTGCTTTGAAGAAGGCACGTGTACCAATGTGAAGGAAGGCTAGATGAGGTTGTGAGTCCGACAGTTACTATTATTAAGCCTAGTTGGCTAGATGTTGAGAATGCTACAATTTTTTAATGTCATTCTGTGCAATTGCACAACTGGCTGTAAATAGTGTTGTAATTGCCCCTCAACATAGGGTAATTGTTAGGACTCTTTGGTTATTTTCTATTATAGGATGAAATCGAATTAGAAGGGAAAGCCCTGCTTATACAGAGGTTGGTCCTTCTATAGCTGAAGGAAGTAATCACGTCATGGGTGGAGACCAAATTGGGTGGTTTTCCAGTTGCAGCAATAATCAGGCCTAAAGGTGCAATCAAATTTATATTGGTGGAGAAAATATGTTGTAAGTCTTATGAGTTATTATTCAGTATAAGTCAGGCTATTGTCATTATAAATCCAATATCACCAATACGGTTATATAAGATTGTGTGGAGGGCTGCGGTGTTAGCATCTGTGCATCCATATCATCATCTGATTAATATGAAGGATATAACATCTACAACTTCTCACCCAATAAATAGCTGGAACATGTTGTTGGCTGACACTAAGATAATTATTGTTAGTAAGAAAGGAATAAGATACTTAAAAAATAGGATGTTGGGGTCAGAGTGTATATACCATAAGGAAAATTCTAGAATAGATCAGCTTACAAATAAGACAATAAGAATAAAAATGATTGAGGAAAAAGTCTAGTTTAAAGCTTTTTGAAATGTTAAATGTATGAATTGAGAATCAATGTCAATTTGTAATGATTGACTCTTGGCCATGATACATAAAGGTAAATGAGGGAAGGAGACTAATTAGGAAGGCTAATGTAGTTATGTTTTTTGCAATATAGTGGGAAATATTTTGTTTTATGGGGAAATAATAGGTTATATAGAAGGGGTGAGATTAGTAATATAATGGATAGAAGAGTAGTTGAGTTGAGAATATAATTAATTACTTTTATTTGGAGTTGCACCAAAGTTCTTGGTTCCTAAGACCAATAGATAACTACTATCCTTTAAAAGTGAGAAAGCCATATTGTTAGATATGGGTCCAGGAATTAGCACTTCTTGATTCTTTCTCGGCATATAAGAAGATTTAAACTTCTATATTTAGATTCACAATCTAATGTTTTTGTTAAACTATATTTGCAGTGTTATACCTAGAATATATTTTGGATTTAATGATATTATAATACATGGTAAGATATGAAGAATTATTAATATGTGCTTATGTGTTACTGATGGGTAAATAGGAGTTAAATGGTGGGTAAACTTAACTCATTGGGAGATAATTAATATGTATAAAAAATATAAGGCTGTGATGACTGTGTTTACTCCTAATAGTAAAATAGAGAAATTTGATCATGAGAATGATGATGTAATTACTATTAGTTCTCCTAAGAGATTAATTGATGGTGGTAAGGCTAGGTTAGCTAAGCTAGCTAATAATCATCAGGTACATATTAGCAGAAGAATGAGTTGTAATCCTCGAGCAAGAATTATTATGGGACTGTGAATTCGTTCCTAGTTAGTATTAGCTAAACAAAATAGTATAGAGGATGTAAGGCCATTAGCAATTATTAATACAGTAGCTCCTA
>NW_025346221.1:0-2704 GCF_016433145.1 Gracilinanus agilis | reverse complement strand
AGTCCAAATATTTTATTATTTTTCTGCTTTTTCAGGAATACCAATGATTCATATATTGTCTCTCCTAGACCTCTTTTCTTGATCTGTCATATTCTCATTGAGATATTTCATGTTCCCTTCTATTTTATCAGTCTTTTGACTTCGCTTTATTTGTTCTTACTGTCTTGAATGATCATTGGCTTCTACTTGCCTAATTCTTGTTTTTAGAACTTATTTTTCTGCTATAAGCTTTTGATTTTCCTTTTCAACTTGGCCTATCCTGTTTTCTAGCTGTTTGATTTTGGTCTCCAATTTGCTTATCAATTCTATTGATTTGGGGGCATCTTTCTCCAATTGGGAGTTTCTGTCTTTTAACCTGTTAATTTCCTTTTGAGCTCTTTTCCCTTCTCTCACCAAATCTCTTCCATATTTGTCATGATCTCAGATTTGAACTATTCAAGAGCTTGTTAGCAATTTTCATTTTGGGGGGAAGGTTTGGATATGATTACTTGTTTGTTCTCCTCTGGTGTATGCTCTGTTGTCTGGGTTTTTTCAGTGTAAAAGTTGTCTATTGTTAAATATTTGTTCTTGATCTTTCTCTTTTGGGGTTCTTGTGGCCGGCTTGACATTGTCAGCCAGAAGCCATCTCAGCCGTATCTTTCCGCCCAGGGTCTGTCTGAGCTCTTTAGGCTCTTGAGGTCTCTGTTCTAGTTGTTCTCAGGGTCAAGACTCTTGGTGGTCCCCTTGCTTGTTCCTCTGCCTGAAGCTCCTTTAACAGTCTCAGGGAGCTGCTTCTGCAGTCATGTACCCCTCTTCACTGTGTCCCCACCCAAAGTACTCACCTGTGCTCAGGATCTGTGTCTGAGACTATGTCTATGCCTGCTCTCAAGGTCTGTGTTCAAAGTCGGCTTGTTCATTAGCCTCTTGTGGTCTTAAGTCTTGCTTCTCTCAGGAGCAGGCCCTGGTGACCCCAGGTAGCTGCCAAGGACTTAATGGGTTCCCCAAACTTGCTCTAACTCTTGTGCACTGGCTTTGGCACTATAGGTGGTATGGGGGGGAGGGAGTTGCTCAGCTCTTATTTTAGTGAGAGCTATTTCACCACCTTATAGTATGGAAATGCGTCACCCCACGTACCTTCAGTGCTGCTTCCTGTTGTGAGATCCCTTTGTTTCATCTGGATTTGTTTTTATGTCCATTTGAGGAATCTTATATGTTTGGGTTATGAGAGGTTAAGCAGCTGCTTTTTACTCTGCCACCATCTTAACCCAGAACCACTCACAAAAAAAGACACTTTTAGGAAAAGCATAAGTTAAAATATCTGTCAACTACTGTTTTTATGGCATAATTTTTATAATTATATCATCTCATGTAATAGTGATATAATTATATTATCTTACTTACTAAATTTTTTTCTTATCCTCTGTCCCTTAGGGATTAAAATTCATGTAGAAGTTGTATTTGTTGTTAGTGTTGGTGCTTGGTATTAAAGATATTCAATAAAAAGTAAATATTATCTTGGAAGGATAAAACATAAAATTATTTTCTACTTAGTTTGCTCTTATGAGATTCAATCTTGCAACATACCACAAATTCATGTTGTCATTTTAAGCAAATCCTGGTTCTATCTCCCCACTTTCTGACTATGACACCATATTATCTTAGTTCAGGGGTTGGCAACCTTTTTGGCCGTGAGAGCCATAAACGCCACATTTTTTAATATGTAATTTCGTGAGAGTCATACGGTGTTCACAGTGCGAGCTCCTGTAACAGTGCGTGCTCCTTTAACAGCACCTGAAAAAAATTGACTTTATGGCTCCTGCAGAAAGAGCCATATCTGTCCCTCAAAAGAGCCAGATACGGCTTGAGAGCCATATGTTGCCGACTCCTATCTTAGATTCTCATTACTCACCTTCTCTTTTCCTATTGCTTCAATAAAACTACATAAAGTTCAATAGAACTAAATAAAGTCATATAAAGCACCCCATGTAGATCAAATGTAGGTAGTTTGTTTGTCTTTAATGCTTACTAGCTATTTAATTGTAGTTCAGGTATGTAACTTCTATGTGGCACAAGTTACTCTATGACTTATCAAATAAGTTATAGAGAGAGAATGATTTTTCCACAGGTGGAGGTTTCATATACGGATTCCCATAGTAAAGGAATTATAAATCTAAAACATGTTATAATTCCATATGCACATGAGTATTTGTGTTCTTGTATTCTTAGACAAAAATATATAATTTAAGATCCCTTTCCCTGAGTGAAATTCCTGTCCTAAAGGGATAGGGAAATGTAAAGATAAGAACAGTTAATCACCATTGGATGACCATGCATAGGTGGTCAATCAAGAAGTATAGAAATATATAATTACCTATCCAAGGCTGTACCTATACAAGGTTATGAACATGTATAAAACAACAAATTGTTGAATACTACAAATCAAAACTAAATTATTATTTTGTTGATCATCTAGAATCAAGAAATTATTAAAGATATAGATTAAACTATGGTCTATATATTTATGGGGCGAGGGGAGGGACAATTTTAAAGATTTAACAGAACACACCCCACCTTAAAAATTTTGATCATTTAAACTACTGTTTTTTTCAAGTTGGCTGAGTTTTTCATTAGTATTAGATTGTATAACTCTAAATAATTTTTCCTTATTCTTAAATTAAAAGAAAATTAGTTGAATTCAGATCCATTAACCTTACAAAATAAAATG
>NW_025346220.1:0-1856 GCF_016433145.1 Gracilinanus agilis | reverse complement strand
GAGGTCCTAGGTTCAAATCCGGCCTCAGACACTTCCCAGCTGTGTGATCCTGGGCAAGTCACTTGACTCCCATTGCCTACCCTTACCACTCTTCCACCTATAAGTCAATACACAGAAGTTAAGGGTTTAAAATTAGAAAAAAAAAAAGACTATCCGCCTTTTGATCCAGCCATAGCACTACTTGTTTTATATCCCAAAGAGATAAAAAGGAAAAAGACTTGTACAAAAATATTCGTAGCCATGCTCTCTGTGGTGGCAAAAAATTGGAAAATGAAGGAATGCCCTGCGATTGGGAAATGACTGAACAAATTGTGGTATCTGTTGGTGATGGAATACTATTGTGCTCAAAGGAATAATGAACTGGAGGAATTCCATGTGAACTGGAATGACCTCCAGGAATTGATGCAGAGTGAAAGGAGCAGATTCAGGAGAACATTGTACACAGAGACTGATACACTGTGGTAAAATCGAACATAACAGACTTCTCTACTAACAGCAATGCAAGGATCTAGAGCAAGGCTGAGGGACTTATGAGAAAGAAAACTAGCCACATTCAGAGGAAGAACTGTGGGAGTAAAAACATAGAAGAAAAACAACTGCTTGAACACATGGGCTGATGGGGATGTTATTGGGGATGAAGACAACTCTAGTCCAACTATCAATGATATGGAATTAGATCTTGATTAGTGATACATGTAAAACGCATTGGAATCGTACATCAGCTACAGGAGGTTTGGGGGGTTTGGGGAACAGGGAAAGAACATGAAATATGTAACTATGGGAAAATATTCAAAATAAAATCAGAATTAAAAAAGATACCTTCTTGGGAAAGAGAGCTAACTGAATATTTTAATGTAATTTAATTTAAAGCAAATAAATAATTTCATTAATTTAAAAAATTAAAATTCAAAAGTCAGATAACATTAAAAAAATAGAGAAAGCAGGGAGGATTGGATAGGCACTTTATAATTTTTAAAGGGATGGCAAGAGTGATATTTAGTGATAGTAGGTGGCAAAGTGCTGGACCTGGAATAGGGAGGCTATGAATTAAAATCTGATCTTAGATAGTTATTATCTGTGTTGCTCTGGGAAAGCCACTAAAACCCCTGCTTCAATTTCCTCCTAAAACATGGTAATAACAACAGTACTATTCCCTAGGGTAGTTGTGAGGATCAAATGAGATGACATTTTAAAAAAGTTCTTAGCAGTTTCAGACACTATAAATACTAGATAGATTACTACTCCCTTCACAATTACCATGACTACTGTTAATTGATTCTGCATAGAGACCTTAGGGCAGAATTGGGAGCAGGGGATGGGTATTTAAGAGAAGTAGATTTTGATTCAATAGGAGGGAAAACCCAATAATCAGACCTGTTCAAGAGTGGAAGGGGCTATTGTAACAAATCGTGAGTCCTCTGTCATAGGAAATATTCAAGAAAAGGTTGGATAACCACCTATTGGGAATGTTAAGAGTGGAGATCAATGTTTCTAGTCAGGGATTAGCATCCATAGTGTTTTCCTACTCTGAGATTCTATAATGACCCTAATACCATATAGCTCATTGCTATACCAAGTAAATAAAAGGGCATTAGGTTCCTTGTGGGGTATTCAAGACTATCTGATTTATGGGACAGCTGATTATTATTATTAACAGAGACATTTTAATGCCAAAGAATCCTCCACTGCTTGGCTTCTTTAAATTAAGCTGAGACAAATTTGGCTTGGTCTCAAAATGTACCTAGGAAAATACTAAGACTCTAAAGATCTGATTATGTCTGACTATGTTCAGACATTTTAAATGACTCCAATGTGACTAAACTGTGGCACAGTAGATTGAGTATTGGTCTTGGAGT
>NW_025346219.1:0-1648 GCF_016433145.1 Gracilinanus agilis | reverse complement strand
TATATATATAATTCATATATATATATATATGCTTTCTAACACAGTTTACATGGAAACCACTATAGCCGAAGCCAAAATCAATGGATTTCTCTTCACAAAGGTGACACTTAAAAAAAAATTCATGAATGCTTTGGCTAGGATAAGTCATATATGCATTAAGTTTAACCCACGGAATGCCAGAATAACAATGGATTACATACTGGATCTAGGAGTCAGAAAAGACAGGAATTCAAATTGTGCTTCAGACATTTACTAACTGTATCCTTATGCAAGTCAATTCAGCTTGGATAGAACCTATTACAAGGTTATTTTGAATCACAAATGAGGTAATCTAAGGGAAACATACTACAATCTTTAGAGTACTTTATAAATGAGCTGTAATCATAATCATCATTATATATGTTTAATGATATAAAGATTTCTTAAAACCATTCCCATAACATAAATTTTTTTAAATTTTTCAAACATCCATATTTAATCAATGTGAATACTTTGCAATACTTCAGCAACATAGTAGGTAATCTGTGTGAGTGACTCTGATTAAAAAACTACCCTTCTTAAAGACAGCCCAGGATTCAGAATCAGCTGCACTAGTTCTCGGATGCTAAATATTCAATCCATTATTGGGCCCATACTCAAAGTCTTTCCATTTTGAAAAGCTCAAACAGAGATTATGTACTCTCGGCATAGTCTATGAGAACCAAGGGCCATTTCCAAAGCAGGATGAGGCATCAGAGGATGTCTTTAAGTAAATAACCAGGACATTATTTCAAATGGAAATCAAAGCTGGAAGTAACACAGGACATCTTGTCCAAGAACCCCTAAGGAACAGGCTACATATGTCCATAATATAAATTTAGGCAAAGCCATAAAGAAAACTTGGAAAACTTGTGATTGTTTTTATACTTCATTATAGCCTTTAGGAAATCAAGTGAATCTTTTAGTATAAGCTCATAATGATGAAAAAGTCATTTTAAAATAATTTTAATGATGAACCTTTTTTAAGCATATAGAAAAATCATCTTATATATCTGAAAAAATCACTCAGTCAGATAAAGTCTGCTCAAATAAATATTGTCCAGTTTCTTTTTTCTGCAAATCAGGGTAGAATATGTCAGCTGCTTTGTTTTCTGGTCATCTATATAATGCTGTGTATTATTTTACTCTGTGCTTCACACCACTATTGTTCACTAAGTCCATGACGATTTTTTACAAGTTTACAAAATTTTTGCTATTAAAAATTCTTTATCTTTTAAAACGTACGAAGAAATAAATCTTCCTTTTCATTATTATGTCCTGTTTCTCCCACTTACTATTGCTTTTCTCCCCTAACTATTCTGTTGACCCAAAGCTGCAATGAGCAAACTAGTCTATAGTAGAGAATTTAGATATTTTGCTGGTTTGTGGCATAGCTTGTGTTGGAGCAGAAGCTGATGTTTAATCTCTATAAACATCCCAACTCAGTACCATCTCTGGACTAGGCTTTAGAAGCTTCAAGGCACTAGTAAACATTAACTTCATACATATATCCTTACTTTCTCTTATGTCCTGTTTAAGTACAACACTGATAGTTAATAGCAAAGTAAAACAATAGAACATGGGCAATGTTTCTCTCTCTCTCTCTCTCTCTCTCTCTCTCTCTCTCTCT
>NW_025346218.1:0-1127 GCF_016433145.1 Gracilinanus agilis | reverse complement strand
CATATATATATATATATGGAAATTAAAAATTAAAAATAACATTTGCCTCTCTCATCATTCCCTCAACCACACTTACAAAAACTGCTTAATCTCCTACTTCATTGAGAAAATCATGTCTATCTGCCAGAACCTCTCAGAAATTCTCCCCCATTCCTCAAAACTTCTCAGTATTAAACCCTATTTCCTTCTCTTATTTTCACATCTCTTTGCAAGAAGTCCCCCTACTCTTCATTTTAAGTCTGCTCTGTATGATTCTTAGAAGGAAATGTATGTTTTATAATCTATAATGTTTAGTTTAAATTATTTTGAGAATAATTTCAGGATAAAGATTTTGCCATCTCCCCAGCATCCAGACGACGAACCTGTTTGGTGAAGATACCATGAAGATGCCTGAAAAGCCTTCACTGTACCTTGAAGACCAAATTACAACCTTGGGGTGCAGTTAATTGAATTATGGGGAGTGGAAATTAAGTTGAATGTATTGTTCTACATGTACATTGTTATACCAATAGGGGGCTGCCCCAAAATTGTTTTTTTGTCAATGCAGCTAGGTTATCCATTTGTCTATCCATTTCTTTTACCCACCAAATTGCTGAAATTTAGAAGTTGTCTATGTTTACAGATCCAGCGAAGAAAAAGGGCTAACCTTTTTTTTTTTTTTTTTTTTTTTTTTTTTTTTTTGCCGGACCTCAGGGGGAAATGTTTGTTTTAAATTCTGGGAAGTGCTATTTGGAAGTGTCTAGCAGATTCCGTATGGACACATGGGGGCTTTGAGACTACATTACCCATGATTCCAATGGGTCTTAGGGTGCCTGGATGCCAAAGGTCCCCAGGCAGGGAGCAGTTTAAATTCAGAGGAGGGGCCTAAAGAAGGCCTCTTGATCTTCCTGAAGGGCTGACTGACGTGTGGAGAGGATGGGCTCCAGCGGTAAATATAAAAGAAAGGCAAGGTCATATATATTTTACCAACATGGCCATGGCTTTAATTAAAATACTAATTTCTATTATTATATCAGTCTTTATCTTAATCTTAACAACTCCAGGGTGATCTCCAGCAGCTCAGGGCCACCTTTTATGAACAAAAAAAGTATGTTTCCTTTTATTCAGAGCCATCTCTGGCACAATCT
>NW_025346217.1:0-1136 GCF_016433145.1 Gracilinanus agilis | reverse complement strand
TCCTTTAAATGTCTATATTGCCCTCTTGTTGTAGAACTTCAGGGCAATTTTGCTGAATAATTTCTTTTTGTATGAAGTCCAATTTTCTATTAATTTCTGCTTTCTCTGGAAGACCAGTGATTCTCAGATTGTCTCTTCCAGACTGGTTTTCTTGGTCTGTCACTTTCTCATTGAGATATTTCATGTTTCCTTCTATTTTATCAGTCTTTTTACTTTGTCTTATTTGTTTTTGTTGTCTTGAGAGATCATTAGCTTCTAATTGCTCAATTCTAGCCTTTAGGGACTGGTTTTCCTTTTCAGTGTTTTCATTTCTGATGTTCAATTTGCTTTTCAATTAGTTTGATTTCTGAGCCTCACTTTCCAATTGCAAAATTCTGCCTTTTAAACTGTTATTTTCTTGCCAGATCTCTTCCATCTTTCTCATCATCTCTGATTTGAACTCTTCATTAGCTTGTAACTAGTTTTCATTGTTTTGGGAAGGTTTGGATATGATTACTTGTTTGTTCTCCTTTGTTGTCTGGATTTTCTCTGTGTAAAAGTTGTCAAGTTTTAGAGATTTCTTATTTATTATCTTTCTCTTCTCAGGTTCTCGATTTTGGCTTGCCATTGTTGGACTTGCTCCTTCTGTGCTTTATCCTCACACTCAGGGTCAGTCTGCACTCTCTAGGCTCCCGAGGTCTCAGGTCTCATTGTTCTCGGGGTCAAGCCTTCTGGTGGTCCCCCCCATTCTGCCCCTCTGCCTGAGGGTCCTTCAACAGTCTCAGGGCACTGCTTCTGCATCTGTGCTCCTGTCTGCACAGGGTCCCCACTAGAAGTCCAAGCCTGTGCTCAAGATCCTTGTCCGTGCCTAAGTCAATGCCTTCACTGGCCACAGTGCTCAGGGTCTGTATTCAAAGTCCATGTGCATTCTTTAGCCTCTTGGAGTCCTAAGTCTTGCTGCTCTCAGGAACAGGCCCTGGAGCTGCCAATGACTTAATGCGTGCCCCAAACCTGCTTTAACTCTTGTGCACTGGCCTTGGAACTTTAAGTGGTTTGGGGTGTGGGGGAGGGGCTTTTTCAGCTCTCGTTTTAGTGAGAGCTGTTTCACTCCTTTTTAGCATGGAAATGCCCCGATTCCATGTACCTTCAATGCTGCA
>NW_025346216.1:0-11105 GCF_016433145.1 Gracilinanus agilis | reverse complement strand
CTATAAAGTTTGTCACTGTTCCCTCTATGTAAACTTCTTCTAGTTACCCTGTTGGTAATAACAGTTTTTAATTTTGCCAATATCTTCTTTTTTTCTTGAGATACAAATTGATTGAACTTATTAGGTCCCCTAAAGAAAAAGTTTTCTCCCTCCCCTCATTCTCTTAATTACCTCATGGTGATTCTCTTGAGTTCTGTGTTTGGACAGCAAACTCTCTGTTTAAGTCCAATTTTTTCCTTATGAATGCTTGGAAGTACTCAATTTTATTGAATGCTCATACTTTCCCTTGCAATAACATAGTCAGTTTTGCTGCATAGTTGATTCTTGGTTGTAGACCCAGTTCTCTTGCTTTCTGGAATATTATGTTCCATGGCTTTTGGTCCTTCAATGTAGATGCAGCCAGATCCTGTTATCCTGACTATGGTTCCCTGATATCTGAATGACTTCTTTTTAGTAGCTTGTAATAGTTTTTCTTTGGTCTGTCTGTTTTTGAATTTGGCTAAAATATTCCTGGATGTTGTCAGTTGTGGATTAAATGTAAGAGGTGATCTGTGGATTCTTCCAATTTCCACTTTTCCCTCTTATTTGAGAATGTCAGGGTAATTATCTCTGATAATTTCTTATAGGATGATGTCTAAACTTTTTCTTTTATCATGATGTTCTGGTAAACCAATAATTCTTAAATTGTCCCTTCTAGCTCTGTTCTCCAGGTTGAATCAATGAGGTGTTTCATATTCTCCTCAAATATTTCATTTTTTCAAATTTTGTTTTATATATTCTTGCTGTCTTGTGAAATCATTTTCTTCTAGTTGTTGAGTTCTATTTTTTAAAGTCTGAATTTCATCCCTGGCTTTTTGGTCATCCTTCTCCTTCTGGTCTGATTTTCTTTGTAGATCATCTTTTGCCTTCTTTGCTTCATTTTCAAGCTGGCCAATTCTGGCTTTTAAGACTTTACTTTCTTTTTTTAGTTCATGTATTTCCTTTTACAAGTTGTCTTCAGCCTCTCTTGCCTCTCTTGATTGCTTTTGAGTTCCTGAAGTTCTTGAGTTAATTGAATTTTGAGATCTTCCAAAGCTATGTCCAATTCACTGGAACTTCTTCCTCTTCTTCTATTTCTATTTCATTTGCTCTCTCTTCACTTCCTTGAAAGAAGCTGTCAATTGTCATTTCTTTTCTTTTTTTTCTGTTGTTTACTCATATGTTTTCCTTTTCTGTTCTGCTAGTTTGAGCAGATGTATTTAATGATCTTTGATGAAAGATCTTCCCTCAGCTGGCAATCGAGGTTTGTCGTTACTTTCTCTGCCCTCTGAAGACTTCTTGTCAGTCCAGTTGATGATATTAAACCTGTATTGATTGGATTAGTCTGTACTACTTAATCTGCCCTGAGGCTAAAACCTCAAAAGGAGAAAAAAAAATAGAGGGGCAAGAAGGAGTGTTTTTGCTGAGCTGACCTGAGCTGTCCAGCAGTAGGGTCCCCCTGGTCTATCCTTGTGTTTGATATGGTTTTCTTTCCTCTTGTAGCCCTTTGTTCTCTATCGCAGGGTGAGGAAGCCAAGTGGTCTGTGGTCTGAGGTTTGTCTCTCTCTTAGCCACCATATTCCAAGCATTTTTGCTTTGTTTTTCTGGCTTTCTCCTTCAATCACTTCCCCAGTGCCTGTGTTCAACTCCCTAAGTCTGGCACCAGGAAGGCCCTCTCTCTAGGCCAGTGCATCCACCCACCCTGAGATTTCAGGGGCCACTGGAGACTCCACACAGCACATAGGGGATGTGTCCTGGGATTCCCCTTCTATACCCTCAGACCCAACAGTTCAAGAATTCAAGTCTTTTTCTTAGCGTACCTCTTTAGCTATCCAGCAGTAGGGTTTCCCCTTCTCTGTCCCATTGTTAGATTTGGTCCTCTTTCTTTTCGAAGCACATTGTTTTCTATCTCAGTGTGTAAGGGTGCAGAGGTTTTAATATTGGCTCAGTCTAAGCTGCCATCTTCCCAGAATTGGAAAGAACTCTCCCCCTGGTCTTTTCTTTACAAATGTTTGGAAATTTTCTATTTTATTGAATGCCCATACTTTCCCCTGCAAGTTATAGTCAATTTTGATGGGTGGGTGATCCTTGGTTGTAGACCAAGTTCTCTTGCCTTTCTGAATATCATATTCCAAGTCTTGCAATACTTTAGTGTGGAGGCTGCCAGATCCTCTGCAATCCTTACTGGGGCTCAATGATATCTGAATTGTCTCTTTCTGACTTCTTGTAATATTTTTTCCTTAGCTCGGAAGTTCTTAAAGTTGGCAATTACATTACTGGGGCTTGTCTTTTGAGGATTTAATGTAGAGGGTGATCTATGGATTCTTTCAATGTCTATTTTGCTCTCTTGTTGAAGAACACCAGGGCAGTTTTCTTGGATAATTTCTTGTAATGTCAAAGTTTCTGTTTATGTCTGTTTTTAGGTAGACCAATGATTCTTAAATTGTCTTTTCTAGATTGGTTTTCCAGGTTAATCATTTTCTCAGTGAGACATTTCATGTTTCCTTCTATTTTGTCATTCTTTTGACCTTATTTTATTAATTTTTGTTGTCTTTTGAGATCATTAGCTTCTTCTTGCCCAATTCTGGTCTTTAAAGACTGGTTTTCTGCTGTGATTTTTTGATTTTCCTTTTCAGTTTGGTCTATCCTGCTTTTCATGGCTTCCAGCTGTTTAATTCTGATCTTCAGTTTGTATATCATTTCATTTGATTTCTGGCTTCTTTTTCTAAATGGAAGTTTCTGTCTTTTAAACTGTTATTTTCTTTTTTAACTATTTCCCACTTTTCTTGCCAATTTTTCTTCTCTCTAATTGGGTTCATAATCTCACTTCTAAGCTCCTCATGAGCTTGTGACCAATTTCCATTTTTTGGGAAGATTTGAATGTGTTTAATTGTTTTTTATCCTCTGCTGTTTGCTCTGTAGTCTGGATTTTTTCTTAGTAAAAATTATCCAGGGTCAATACCTTTCTCTTGGTTTGTTGTTGGTGTTTGTAGATTGTATTTCTTGGGTGTTAGTGGCCATTGCTTTGTTGATTTTTCCTTCCTTTCTCAACCATAAGTCTGAGTGAGGAGGGCAGGCTCTTTGTGTAGAGGTATGGAGAGGTTTTGCCCTGAGGCTATTTTTTGGGTTTCCATGGAGTCTGCTGTGTGCCGCCCCTTCTGTTCTATATCTGCATCCAAGATCCACATTTCTCAGCCTCCTGGGATCCCAAGTATAGCTGCTCTCAGGGTTAAGTCTGTGGTGTTCTCAGTCAGCTTCTGAGAACCTAGAGATGGTCTCACATTCACTCTGATTCTGGCACCCTGGCTCTGACTCTAGAGCAATAGCTTGTGCTTTGATGGGAGTTATTTAACCCCCGTATAGCATGGAAATGCCCAAATCCTGCCTGCCTTCAAGGCTGCATCCTACACTGGAGCCTTTTTGCTCATCTGATTTTGTTTTTTTGTTCTTTTGAGGCTCTTTATATTGGTAGGTGGTGAGGAGAGGAAGATCCTTGCTTCTATACTGCAGTCATATTAACCCAGAAGTCCTAATGATTTTAAATAAATACTGCTTGTTATTTTAAGGAAAGGTCTTTTTATTCCTATGCTTTCTAGTGTTTTAAATAGGAATGAGTGTTGTATTTTGTCAAAGATTTTTTTCTGCATCTATTGAGATAATAATGCGATTTCTGTTAGTTTGATTATTGATATGGTCAATTATGTGGATGGTTTTCCTAATATTAAACCATCATTGCATTCCTGATATAAATTCCATATGGTAGTAATGAATAATCCTTGTGATACATTGCCATAATCTCTTTGCTGGTATTTTATTTAAGCTTTTGTATCTATGTTCACTAAGGAGATTGGCCTGTAATTTTCTTTCTCTCTCTCTCTCTCTCTCTCTCTCTCTCTCTCTCTCTCTCTCTCTCTCTCTCTCTCTTTTTGTCTTCCTGGATTAGGTATCAGCACCATATTTGTGTCATAAAAAGAATTTGGTAGGACTCCTTCTTTATTAATTTGGTCAAATAGTTTGTATAGTATTGGGATTAATTGTTCTTTAAATGTATGATATAAATCACTTGTGAATCCATTTGGCTCTGCGGATTTTTCTTGGGGTGTCCATTGATGGCTTATTCTTCTGAGATGAGATTATTTAAGTATTCTCTTTCCTCTTTTGTTAATCTAGGCAATTTACATTTTTGTAAATATCCTTCCACTTCTCCTAGATTATCATATTTATTGTCATATAACTGGGTGAAATAGCTCCTAATAATTGCTCTACTTTCCTCTTCATTATTCATTACTCATTTACCTTTTCATTTTTGATACTGGTAATTTGATTCTCTTCTTTTTAAAAATCAAATTAACCAATGCTCTTATATATTTCATTTGTTTGTTCATAGAACTATTTCCTAGTCTTATTTATTAGTTCAATAGTTCTCTTACTTTCAATTTTATTAATTTCTCCTTTGATTTTTAGGATTTCCAATGTAATCTTTAACTGGGGATTTTTAATTTGTTCTTTTCCGTTTTTTTAGTTGCATGTCCACTTCATTAATTAGCTGTTTTTTCTATTTTGTTGATATAAGCACTCAGGGATATAATTTTTCCCTTGACTACTACTTTGGCTTTATCCCAAAAATTTTAATATGTTGTCTCCTCATTATCATTCTCTTCAATGAAATTAGTAATTGTTTCTATGATTTGTTCTTTGACTCACCAGTTTTCAAGAATTAGATTATTTAATTTCCAATTAATTTTTAATTTATCTCTCTATGGACATTTATTAAGTATAATTTTTATTGCATTGTGATCTGAAAATGTTGCATTTATTATTTCTGCTTTCCTGCATTTTGTTATGATGTTTTTATGCCTAGTTCATGGCCAGTCTTTGTATGTGTACCATGTGTTGCTGAAAAGGTGGTATATTCCTTTTTAGCCCTATTCAATTTTCTCCAGATATCTATTAACTCTAATTTTTCTAAAATTTCATTTATTTCTTTTACTTCTTTCTCATTTATTTTTTGGGTAGATTTATCTAGTTCTGATAGGAAAAGGTTGAGGTCCCCCACTAGTATAGTTTTACTATCTTTTCCTCCTTAAGTTCCTTTATGTCTGTCTGTATCCTCAGCATTTAGCCCAGTACCTGGTTCATTATAAACTCTTAAATGTTTGTGAACTAAATGACTACTTTATACAAAAGCAAATAATATGGAATGGAAATTTATGGTTTCATAATCATCTTTGTCTATTCTACTGTGCATATGGAAATGTTTGGGGGCTTTGGAGGGAATAATGAAGAACGATTTATATTCATAACTTTTTAGAAAACTAAAATAAAATACAGCTAGAGATTTAACATTTGAAGCATAATTTGTAGATATTCGCCTCCAGAGAATGAACTGAGAAATGGAAACATGAAAGAGATAATCTATATATTTTGTTGAAGGGTATCTTTTATGATGTGGGGAGGGGAGGGAGAGGTTGAATAAAATAAATTCATAAAAAGAAAATTTATAAAAATAAAAAAGAAAAGGAGATGTATCCTCTCTTTTGAGGCCAGATTTCCCTGAGATTGGACTGAATACAAACTGCATGTGTTGCCTTTAGTGGACAAGGGGATGGTACAGCATCAGTAATTCTAGCCACATTTTCTCAATATTAAATGAAAATTTCAGGCAACGAAGACACTTAAGGCTGTTCTTTATTTTGGTATGTAGGTCCTTTGAAGCATAGGCTACCTGTAAAAGGAATTGGCTCCTAGGTTTTTACATATTCCAATCAAAAGTGTAAGAACAGGTCCATTTTTCTTGAGGAATATGTCCAAAGTCAGTTATAAGGTGAGTCAGATTGTCTTTTTGTCCTTACTTTTAATCCCTAACTAATTAGTGTTCAAATTCTCAAAGCTGAGATATACATCTAGAGTTGACAGATAATATTTTACCTTCCTCCCCAACCCCATGCCATTCATTCAATGTCCTAAAAGCCTTGAGAACTGATGAAAACTGATGAAACATCACTGACACCTTTCAGAGGTGAGACTTTTCTATACAAGATTCAAAGCTTGGGATCTGTCCAGCTTCCCCCATAAAATGATCTGACCAAGACTTGAAGCCTTCTATACAGTTGTAGGTTTCAGTTGTTTGTAAAAAAAAAATACCCTTAAGTTAATCTCATTAGGGCAGTAATGGGCAAACTATAGCCTGGCTTCAGATGCAGCCCCCTGAAATGTTCTATCCTGTCACATGACATTATTCCTGATCTGACGAATACAATGAAATGAAACTTCGAGTTACCTTAGAAACAGACTGGCAGATGAGCATTTCCTTTCCTTTGGCCCCCTCTTTAAAAAGTTTGCCCATCACTGCATTAGGTCATAACTTTTGCATAAGGGGTTTCTTTTTCCTTTCCTACAGCTTCTGGGTAATCACAAAAATCACTTGCTTAGAGAGGCATTTTGGTACTATATAGTATAGCATATAATGGGGCAGCTAAGTGGCACAGTGGATGGAGTGCCAAGCCTGGAGTCAGGAAGGGCTGGATTCAAATCTTGGCTTCAGACACTTAACTAGCTGTGTGACCATGGGACCTTAATCTTGTTGACACTTAACCTTGTTTGCCTAGTTTCCTTAACTATAAAATGCGCTGTGAAAAGGAAATGGCAAACCACTCCAGAATCCTTGCCAAGAAAACCTCAAATGGGGTCATAGAGAGGTATATATGACTGAAACAACTGAACAACGTAGCTTAAGCTGTGCAACAACACTTTCAATCCACATTCTCACTAAAAGCCTCAAGGGGCTGCTGGAAACTTCTCCCTTCTGGGTTCTAGGGAATCCTGATGAGTTAGAAAGGAATCCATCTAATTCTATTGCTCACAAACCCTATCCAGTGTGTTTCCCCTCATTTTTAGAAAGCCAATATTACTTAACCATCCAGACTTAGCTTTTTGAAACCATTATTTAGCAAAGTGGCAAAACAAAACAAAAAAGTAGTTGGTACAAAACATCCTTTTCAAACTAGGGGCAAACTTTTCTACAAGAATATATGTAGTGAAGGAGAAAGTGGATTTCACAATAGAGGACACAGTGTGGCAAAAGAAGTAACTCAGCTCCTGGAAGACTTTTGGCTGGAAGTCCTTTTCTCTTATTCATAGGTCCTTCTAAAGTTTGTAGGCATGGTCAGCTATCTAATGGATTCCTTGTAGAATTTTAAAGCTAGGGTTCTTCAAAGGTGAGATAGAGTTAAGCTGTAGTGACTAAACCGTCTTCATCCAGAAAGTTGCTCAACTCTTCTGAGATTCTTTTCTCATGGAAGTAATATTGTCTATAGCATTTGACTTATTGTTGTTATAATCAAATTAGATAATTCTATTGTTATAATTATTTAATTTTCATCCTTTTCTATGGAATTTAAAGAGAAATAGTACTGGAGTAAAGTGCTATATTGCTTTTTTCTTTTGTTTAATTTTCTGTAAACTGTTACATTAGAAGATATGATTATTGTACTTTGTAATTGAAAAAAAGTTTTGGAATTTCAGGTCATCTTCAGGAGGCTCACTGAAAATTTCTTCTGGGCAATCCTAAGAGCAGAAAGGATGCTGCAGACAATATGTATCGTATCCTCTTCCTAAACAGTTTTGATTTCTCCTCCTATGGATCTACATTTTGAGAATTTTTTTTCATTCCATGTAGCTTTGGAGCTTATGAACACTTGGAATGGGTATTTATTTTGAGAATTGCTCTTAAATTTTCAAGTGCCAATACAATGTCTAGGAAATTATGGGGAATAGTTCTGAGTAATGGCTCAGTATAGTTTATTAGTTGAATTCTCAAACATATTTTGTAATGTATGCTTTAGTATGGGTATTTCTCATCTATTAATTTATGAAAGTTAACTTCTAATAGATCATTCTAGCCACCAGGTTTTCTTGCTACATATTTGATAGCTGCTACATTTTTGCAACATGCCATGATGTATTGTGTAGTTTCTACAGTGTTCTTGAATAATCTCCATGTCTTGACTCCTTGGAGATAATCTTTCTGTAATTTTTGGTAATGATGACCTGGCCCAGAATTGCCATCAGGAATCTTTCCCTTTCTATGAACAAATTCTTATGATTCAGTTATTTGTTTGAGGCTTCTTGGTTGACACATTGGTCAAATTGAGAGAGGAAAGCAAAAGAAAAAGACTAAAGAACTTAATAGTAGAAATTCTCAATCAAATGGACACTAAATTACAGTAAGTATTTGTAATCTCTGTGGACGATTCTAGTAAAATGGACATTACATTAGTAATTCATATGCCACTTGGAGCATATGAACCAATAACTAAGACATTTAATTGGCCTATCATTTTCCATTTTTTCAGAGAGCTAGAAGTTCAGTAATCTTCCTTGATATAACTTTTCTGTCATTCCTTACATGAACGATGTGTGGTCTTCCCATTTCCAGTTTCATTCAACTTTATTTTCATTGTGTTAGAGTTCTTAGGACTCTGTAGATGACCAGAAATGTCTGGCATCCCCCTTCAGAGTCTTTCTCTCGTAAGGGTTAAATTAGGGGTTTTGACAAAATAAGAGAGCAGCTTTTAATAATTTTAGTGAGAATGTAGTAGTGTTGTAAAGTAATGTTATCCCTTTAAGCTAGAGAAAAGAAAATTTCTAGCAGTTTTTAACAATTAAAATTTTAGTTTAATGAAAATAGAGATAGTAAAAGAATATAGTAAAATGAATATAGTAAAGGAGGAAAATATAGGAAAGAGGTAGAGAAAGACATTTTCCTAATGTTTATACTAGTTATCCTATAACTGCCTATAACTACTATCTAAAACTGCCTCTAACTATTGCTAATAACAACCACCCCACAAAGTTGCAACCCAATCCACCCAATAAAAACCAGCCCAATCAGTGTTTAATCCAACCCCAATTATGTCTCTCCATACCCTTGTTCCATGACAACCACTATTCTTCCAGTCTCCCAGGTTGGCAACCTAGTAGGCAGCCTTACCTCTTCATTTACACCAGTGGTTCCCAAACTTTTTTGGCTTACTGCTCCCTTTCCAGAAAAAATATTACTTAGCCCTGTGGAAATTAATTTTTTTTAATTTTTAATTTTAATAGCAATTAATAGGAAAGATAAATGCACCTGTGGCCATCACTGCCCTCCTGGATCACTGCAGCACCCACGGGGTGGCGGTGGCACCCACTTTGGGAATCACTGGTCTATTGGTTGAATATGAACCATAATACTTTTAAAGGGCTTTAAAAATTCTAATGTATATGTACTCATCTCCTCTTCAAAATTGGTTGAGATATGAGTATAATTTTAGGAATCTGTTTTATTATTGAGTAGAATTTCTGGATTTTGCATTGAGAATAGTTCTGATGTCTTCAAGTTCTTCACCTTTCCCCTTTTTAGATTATAATGGCTTTTTGTATCCAGCTAATCAAATTTTTTTTACAGTGGAAACCAATGATTTATTGAAAATAATACAAAAGTACCTGAAATCTATGTGATAAAGTAGATAAACAGGAAAGAGGGCATGATAATTCACCAATACCATTTGTCCCTCTCCGAGAATCTCATTATCAATCCCTGACCTGCCACTTCTGTGAAAAGAAGGGCCATGTAATGATGAATTGTAGAAATCTATTCCAGGTAATCAGGAATAATAATAATAATAACAACAACAACAACAACAACAATAATGATAACAACAACAACAACAACAATTCAGGAACAGCAACTACAGAAACAATTTCAGGAACAACAACCATACTTTCAGGAATCCCAATTTTAGGAATGATAATTCTAAGATCATAAATCAGGCAGATAACTCAAACCAAATGACTCCACAACAGTATCTTTTAAGTGGAGCTCATCCACAAACTACTCAGGGTGCTACTGCCTCTCCATGTGGGAGAGAAGATGGTACCCCTTAAACTATTGCTTTTGTTGTTTTGTTGTTATTAACCCTTTTCAGTTTTGTCTCCGCCAAAAAGGAAAGAAACAAGTTTTGCAATACAGTGCCTCTCTACCCCCTTACTGCCTTTATTTGTGCCATCAAGTATTTGACCCTGGACATGTACCTTTATGGCAGTCCATAACAACTTGAATTGATAATTTGGATAACTTATATTTTGTGTATCTGGAAGATCTGATCATATATTATCTGTATTAGTGACCTGTATTGACTTGATTTGCATTTTGTGATTTTTTGTGAAATTTTTTGTATTTTCTTCAATATATTTATACTTCCATTGTTTTATCTCATTTGCATTCATATTATGGACCATGGCTAAGTTGAGGAAATTCATCTAAATTCTTGGGTAAGAACCTTTATATTCTACCCCTCCTTAGTGACATTAATTATAATATATATATATATTTTTTTTTATTGTCACTGATTATATGAGATATATATTTTTGAGTTTTTAGCACATTTTTTATAATTGCATATGCAATTTGAGTTTTTCTAAACATGTTATCTAAACTGAAAGATTTTTTTTTATTATATTAGTGTAGGTTTAGTATATCCATTTGTTTTAACTGTAACTGCCTGCCCAAAAGCCTTAAGACCACTGAAACTGCCATTGGAATTTTGCTATTATGGGACTTAGTACATATGCCTGATTCAAGCAAATGGGATCCCAAAGAGCACAGACCTCATTTACACAGTGCCAAAGAAGGTCTCACTTAACCTGAACCTGAATGATGCCAAAAGAGCACACAGGTCAAAAAAGAGAAACCAATCCTACTAGGATTGCTGAGACTTTTACACCAATAAAAAAGGACTTGAACCAAGTGTGAGACTCAAGGTTGCAGCACTTAACATGTGTTAAGACGCAGGACTCCTTGTATCACACTCCTTGTAAAATTTATATCAAGTACCTAACAACTAGTTATTCTGGCTCCATATTCTATCCCTGAGAAGAAATGACAAAAGAATTAATGACAAAATAGTAGACCAAGGAATAAATTTTAAAAATCTAGTCCCTTTTCCTACATTTCTTACTATGGTGGTTAACTGTGGTCTTGGCTGCTGAGTGGGTAAGTGCATGCCTGCTGGACATGGATTACTTTAATTAGGCATCATTCAAAG
>NW_025346215.1:0-4585 GCF_016433145.1 Gracilinanus agilis | reverse complement strand
TTTGTTGAATGCCCATACTTTCTCCTGGAAGTATGTAGTCAGTTTTGATGGTTAGTTGATCCGTGGTTGAAGGCCCAGCTCTCTTGCCTTTCTGAATATCATATTCTAAGCCTTGCGGTCTTTTAGCGTGGAGGCTGCCAGATCCTGTGTGATCCTGACTGGTGCTGCTTGATATTTGAATTGTCTGTTTCTGGCTTCTTGTAAGATTTTTTTCTTTTACTTGGAAGCTCTTGAATTTGGCTATTATATTCCTTGTCGTTGTCCTTTCTGGGTCCAGTGTAGAGGGTGGTCTATGGATCCTTTCAATGTCTATATTGCCCTCTTGTTTTACGACTTCAGGGCAATTTTGCTGAATAATTTCTTTTACTATGGAGTCCAAATTTCTATTAATTTATCCTTTTTCAGGGAGACCAATGATTCTCAGAATGTCTCTTCTAGACCGGTTTTCTTGGTCTGTCACTTTCTCATTGAGATATTTCATGTTTCCTTCTATTTTTTCAGTCTTTTGACTTTGTTTTATTTGTTCTTCTTGTCTTGAGATATCATTAGCTTCTAATTGCTCAATTCTAGCCTTTAGGGACTGGTTTAGGCTATAATATTTTGGTTTTCCTTTTCAATCTGGTCATTTCTGTTGTTCAATTTGCTTATCAGTTCATTTGATTTCTGAGCCTCACTTTCTAATTGTAAAATTCTGCCTTTTAAACTGTTATTTTCTTGCCTGATTTCCTTTTGAGCTATTTCCCATTTCTCTAACCAAATCTTTTCCAACTTTCTCGTCATCTCAGTTTTGAACTCTTTAAGAGCTTGTGATCAGTTTTCATTATTATTTTGGGAGGGTCCAGATGCTTGTTTCTTCTCCCCCTCTATTTGTTCGGTTGTCTGGATTTTCTCTGTGTAAAAGTTGCTGAGTGTTAAAGATTTCTTTTTCTTGTTGATCTTTCTCGTCTGAGCTTCCTGATTCTGTGTAGCCATTGTTATCCCAGCAGCTTCTCAGCTTCATCCTTGTGCTCAGGGTCTGTCTGCAGTCTTTTGAGTCCTGTGGTCTGAGGTCTGGTTTTTCTCAAGGTCAAGCCCCCTGGTGGACCCCCTTGCTTGGTCCTCTGCTGGAGGTTTCTTTACAAGTCTCAGGGTGCTGCTTCCACAGTCGTATACCCGTCTGCACTGGTTCCACACTCAGGGTTTCCGAGCCTTTGCTCACGCTCACGTGCGTGCCTGTGTCTGCTTCCTTCCGTGCTCTGCATCCGCACTCAGAGTTCGTGCGTGTTCTTTAGCTTTTTGGGGTCCTAAATCTTGCTGCTCTCAGGAACAGGCCCTGGAGCTGCCAATGACTCAATGGGTGCCCCAAACTTGCTCTATTTCTTTTTAGCTGGCTTTGGCGTTGTAGGTGGTGTGTGTGGAGGGGGTTGGGGGGGGGTGGTTGCTCAGCCCGCGATTTAGTGAGAGTTGTTTCACCCCTTTATAGCATGGAAATGCCTTGATTCCACGTACTTTCCACGCTGCACCCTGTTGTGGGGTCCCTCCATTCGACTGGGTTTGTTTTTCTGTCTCCCAGAGGAGTCTTGTATGTTTAGGTCAGGAGAGGTTAAGAGCTGCTTTTTACTCTGCCACCATCTTAACCCAGAACCTGTTGCCCCCATTTTATAGATATAGAAAATAAAACCTAGGATGAGTGATTCAGCAGGGGTCAACCATTATAACTGGGACTTGGTGGCAGCTAGGTGGCAAAGTAGATAGAGAATTAGGTTTAGAATCAGGAGGATTCATCTTCATGAGTTCAAATCAGGTCAGAGGCACTTACTAGCTGTGTATCCCTGGACAAATCACTGAAAACTATTTGTCTCAGTTTCCTCAATTGTCAAATGAACTGGAGAGGGAAATGGTAAGCCACTCCAGTTATCTTTGCCAAGAAAATCCCCAAATGGTGTCATGAAGAGTCAGACATGCCTAAAATAAGTCAAGAAGAACTGGGGCTTGAACCCAGGTCCTCTTGACTTTGCAATCTTGTGCTCTTTCTACCAGTTTTGGACACCACATTTAGGAAGGTCATTTTAGAAATTATTCTGGAGGAAACAGCTAGGTGGTTCAGTGGTTGGAGAGCCAGACCTACAGATGGAAGGTCCTGCATTTAAATCTGACCACGACTCACTAGCTGTATGACCCTGGGCAAGTCATTTAAGTTCTGTTGACTCACCCTTATCATTCTTCTGCCTTGCAACCAATACACAGTATTGATTCTAAGATAGAAGGTGAGGGTTTAAAAAAATTAAGCTGGAGAGGATCCACAAGAGGGTGACCAAGATAGCCAGAAGCTTCACTGCTATTCCAACAGAGACACTTTGATGGAACTGGAAATGTTTAGTGTGGAGAAGGGAAGAGGTGGAACTTGGTTGTAAGGTTGCTTTGTTGTTTTGTTTGGCCATGGAAGGATGGAACAGGACTGCCAATTCCAGCAATGCCTAAGGAACAGCTTCTTCACCTGAGAGCAGTTCAGGAGTGGAGAGGTTGGCCCTAGCCACATTGAGATGAGGTGGACAGGGATTTGGGGGGAGGCCACGAGCCCAGTAGCTTGAGCACTGGATGGCAATTAGAACTTCTGAGGGCTCGCTGACTCTTCTGTTCCCACAGGTGTCGGGAGGGTGGAAAAGAAACATATTCAAAAGTTTCATTTGAACCATTTGATTCATCAGAGGTATATTACCCTTACTTACCCTTACCCTTAGCTCTATGGTGGCAACATCATTTTTATTTTTTGGTAGGGAAAGGTTCAGTACCTTTAGCCTACACTAGCACAAAAATCTCCTCCAGTTCAGGGACCTTACTCTGGAGCTCTGAGGGGTCTTCTTGAGGATGTGTCATGTGAGGGGGTGCAGACATCTTCGGGTTCAAGTTATCCCTTCTTCTCAGGCCTCCATTCCTCACAATTTTCCAGATAGCCTTTCAGAAACGATAGCCATGCCTGCTTTTTGGCCGTCTGGCTCAGCTCTTTTGAGCACTTTTTTTAAAAAAGGAAAGTGGCTTTCCTCGCCATGCTTTTGCTAAAAGCAACAGCACGTTTTTGCCTCAGGTGGGACTCAGCCAGCCAGTCCAGCCCAAACCACCTTGGGAGGTCAGGCCAGCCAATTCGGGCTTTTGGCTTTAAAACTAAAATGCCAGAGCCTAGCCAGTGTGTCTCTGCCGCCGATCTCCTGACTCCTGACTTGATCTCCATTCCTGCCCTGCCATAAGCCTGCAAGTGTCCCAGACCACATCTCCGCTTTTCCTGCCCCTGGTGCTGCTAATCCTGCTAGTTCCAGAACCCCGAGCCTGAACATGGATGACCCCTGGCTGCTGCCTTTGCTGAGATCTTGATCTCCAGAGACTGCTTCAGCTCTGCCACTAAAGATTTTGGTAGTATATTCCCCTTTCTCCCTATTTCTAGCCTTCCACGTGTTTCTCTAAAGACCTAATTTAGGCACCCCCCACCCACACAAGCTCTACCCATGGTATTTTCTACAAAATTAGTTTAAGTTTTTCTCTAGCCCTGAGTCCATGACTCAACACCACGTGAACCTAGCGTTTACTCTTAATAGGGCCGCATGGCCTATTCAGACTTGCTTGTGATTAAAAACTGAACTCAGGGGAAGAAATATTCACCCCCATACCTGCTCAGAACTTTGAACTGAGAGCAAAGACTGGTTATTAAAAAACTCTTTAAACTCAGCAGAACTCAATCAAAAGAACCTTAAATTGAACAAGGGGTGAACTTTTAAACCTTGGAACTGAATGAGTTTTATTTCTATTTTAAAGAGATTTGTATCTTACTGTATTTTGCTAATTACTTTTGCAAATTAATCTTGCTTATTTCATTGATTTTCTTGTTACACTGAATCATTTTAAGTTAATGTAGTTTGTGGCTGCTAGATTAGTCCTGTTTGTGATTTTATTGTAACTCCCATATAATGAAAAAAATCTATTAGAACTGGTAAGAGGTTTTGAACAGCTTGTTACCCTAATACTCACATTATATTTCCTACACATATTTTATGTTGTAACTTGCCTTATGTATACTGTATTTATAAGAGCACATGTCTTTTAAAATTTATTCTGTCTTGGTAATTGTAAAGAACCTTGAAAGTTTCCATGCTTTGAGAATTACCTTGTAATTTTACATTAGGTCTTACTTGAAATCTTTAAGAATTGTTGTCTTAAAGGATAAGCTTTTATATATTTTATTATAAGAGAAATTATTGCCTTAAATGGGCAGAATCATTTCCTACCCAGGATTTTTTTAAACAGGAAGCCAAGGAGCTCCTGTATATTCTTATCTGAGGATGATTATATCAGAAGGTTTCTTTTTTAAATATCAGAATTGCTATGGAAGCAATAACAGAGTTTGTTGAGAAACTCTTAGCCTAGATTTAAAAGTTGTAACAAGTATATGACTTTTTGAACATCATTGTTCATTTTAAAATGTGCTATTGGAAATAATGGTAATCTATTTGAATGTGCATTGTGAATATGCTATTTGTAAGATCCATTTACACTCACAGAATGAAAACCTCATTTTTGGGTAACATAACCCTTCTACTTCTAAGCTATATATATA
>NW_025346214.1:0-1980 GCF_016433145.1 Gracilinanus agilis | reverse complement strand
GCAAAATAGTTTTTAATGATTGCCTTAATTTCCCCTTCATTGGAGGTGGTCTCCCTTTTCATCTTTGATACTATCAATTTGGTTTTCTTCTTTCCTTTTTTTTATTAGATTGACCAGTACTTTGTCTATTTTATCTGTTTTTTCAAAGTACCAGCTTCTAGTCTTATTTATTAATAAATAGTTCTTTTACTTTCAATTTTATTAATTTCTCCCTTGGTTTTTAGTATTTCTAATTTAGTTTCCATCTGGGGATTTTTAATTTGCTCGCTTTCTAATTTTTTGAGTTGCATGCCCAATTCATTGATCTCTGCCCTCCTTAATTTGTTAATATATGCACTCAAGGATATAAATTTCCCCCTGAGTACTGCCTTGGCCACATCCCACAGAGTTTGGTAGGATGTCTCATCATTGTCATTTTCTTCAATGAAATTGTTGATTGTTTCTATGATTCCTTCTTTGACAAATTGGTTTTGAAGAATCATATTATTTAATTTCCAATTAGTTTTTGATTTTCCTGTCCAGGTGCCCTTACCAATTATTATTTTTATTGCATTATGATCTGAGAAGGTTACATTTATTATTTCTGCTCTTTTGCATTTGTTTGCAATGATTCTATGCCCTATAACATGGTCAATCTTTGTGAATGTGCCATGTGCAGCTGAGAAGAAGGTGTATTCCTTTTTGTCCCTATTTATTTTTCTCCACATATCATATGATCTTTTGATTTTCAGCTGTAATCTTCTGGTTTTCGGCTGTAATCTTCTGGTTTTCGGCTATAATCTTCTGTTTTTCAGCTATGATCTTCTGGTTTTCGGCCATAATCTTCTGGTATTCCTTTTCAATCTGGACATTTCTGGTGTTCAATTTGCTTATCAGTTCATTTGGTTTCTGAGCCTCACTTTCCATTTGCAAGATTCTACCTTTTAAACAGTTATTTTCTTGCCAGATCTCTTCCATTTTCCTCAAAATCTCAGTTTTGAACTCTTCCATAGCTTGTGAACCGTTTTCCTTATTTGAGGAGGGTCCGGATGCTTGTTTGTTCTTCTCCTCTGTTTGCTCGGGTGTTTGGATTTTCTCTGTGTAAAAGTTGTCGAGTGTTAAAACTTCTTTTTCTTGTTAATCTTTCTCTTCTGAACTTCCTGAGACTGGATAGCCATTGTTAGCCCATAAGCTTCTCAGGTTTATCCTCGCGCTCAGGTTCTGTCCGCGGTCTATTGGCTCCTGAGGTCTGAGTTCTGGTTTTTTCCAAGGTCAAGCCCCCTGGTGGACCCCCTTGCTTGATCCTCTGCTGGAGGTTTCTTTACAAGTCTCAGAGCACTGCTGAGACTTGTCCGTCTGCACTGGTTCCCCACTCAGTGTTTCAGAGCTTTAGCTGGTGGTTCTGTCTGCCTCCACCCACGCCTCCGCCCATGTCTGCGCTCTAAGCCCTCGCTCTGCGTCCTGCGTCCGCTCTTGGCGTCCTGCTCCCACGCTCAAATTTTGCGTGCGTTCGTTAGCTTTTTGGGGTCCTAAATCTTGCTGCTCTCAGGAACAGGCCCCAGAGCTGCCAATGACTCGATGGGTGCCCCAACTTGCTCTATTTCTTTTTAGCTGGCCTCGGCGCTATAGGTGTTGTATGTGGAGGGGATGGGGCTGGGGTGGTTGCTCAGCCCGCGATTTAGTGAGGACTGTTTCACCCCTTTATAGCATGGAAATGCCTCGATTCCATGTACCTTCCACGCTGTGCCCTGTTGTGGGGTTCCTCCGTTTGTCTGGACTTGTTTTTATGTCCCCTTGAGGAGTTTTGTGTGTTTCGGTCAGGAGAGGTTAAGAGCTGCTTCTTACTCTGCCGCCATCTTAACCTGGAACCAAGGACTCCATTTTTGAATTCCCTGGTTATCATAGAGGAACTTTATCTTACCAGGAACAAGATCTACGTGCCACTTTCTGGTCCGAAACTCAATGCTGCTATTCTTAGGCTCCCTCACTTCTTTCCATCTC
>NW_025346213.1:0-2835 GCF_016433145.1 Gracilinanus agilis | reverse complement strand
GGTTTGATTTATCTAGATCTGAAAGAGGAATATTTAGATCTCCCACTAGTATGGTTTTACTATCTATTTCCTTCTTGAGCTCTGCCAGTTTCTCCTTTATGAATTTGGATGCTATGCCACTTGGTGTGTACATATTGAGCACTGTTATTTCCTCATTGTTTATGCTGCCTTTAATCAGGATGCAATGACCTTCCCTGTCTTTTTTAATCATATCTATTTTTACTTTGGCTTTGTCAGAAATCATAATAGCCACTCCTGCCTTCTTTTTCTCATTTGATGCCCAAAAGATTTTGCTCAAACCCTGAACCTTAAACTTGTGTATGTCCACCCGCCTCATATGTGTTTCTTGTAGACAACATATGGTCGGATTTTGGTTTCTAATCCACTCTGCTATTTGATTCCTTTTTATGAGCGAGTTCATCCCATTCACATTCAGAGTTATAATCATCAGTTGTGCATTTGCTGACATTTTCGAATCCTCCCCTATTCCTACCCCCTTTTTCCTTATACTTTTTCCTTTTAAACCAGTGGTTTACTATTGAGCCACTATCCCTTATCCCCTCCCTTATTTTCCCCCTCTTTTTATTTTTAAAGGCCTTATGAATTCCCTCCCTCTTCTCCCCTCCCTTTTTTTGACCTCCCCACTCCCCTGCTCCCCTTGGTTTATCCCTTCTAACTTTCTCAGAAGGGTTAGATAAGAGTTTTATGTCCCAATGGATAGTATAGCTACTCTTCCCTCTCTGGGTTGATTACACTGAGAGTAAGGTTTGATTATTACCTCTTAATGCTCTCTTCCTCTCCTTCTTATAATAGTATTTGTCCCCTCTCCCTCCCATGCCCTCTTTGTAATAGAATATCCTATTTTCCTATTCACTCAAGTTTCTCTTGGTGTCCCCTGCTATTCACCCCCTCTTTCCCATCCCCCATGTCATCTTAGATTATTTAGTGTTCCACCCTCACCCTGTGAATTATTCTTCTGATTACTATAATAGTGAACATTATAATAGTGAAAGAGATTACTACAGAGAATTATATATATATATGACATTTCTCTACATAGGAATACAGATAATTAGATCTCACTGAGGCCCTTAAAAAGGCAAATTTAAAAATTATAAGTTTTCTTCTTTCCCCTCTGTATCTTATTTACTTTTTCATGTTTCTCTCGATTTTTGTGGTTGGACATCAAACTTTCCATTAAGCCCTGGTCTTTTCTGTGCAAATACCTCTGCCTCCACTCTCGGCGTCCTGCTCCCGCGCTCAGATTTTGTGTGCGTTCGTTGGCTTTTTGGGGTCCTAAATCTTGCTGCTCTCAGGAACAGGCCCCAGAGCTGCCAATGACTCGATGGGTGCCCCAAACTTGCTCTATTTCTTTTTAGCTGGCTTCGGCGCTATAGGTGTTGTGTGTGGAGGGCTGAGGGTGGGGTGGTTGCTCAGCCCGCAATTTAGTGAGAGCTGTTTCACCCCTTTATAGCATGGAAATGCCTCGATTCCACGTACCTTCCACGCTGTGCCCTGTTGTGGGGTTCCTCCGTTCGTCTGGACTTGTTTTTATGTCCTCTTGAGGAGTTTTGTGTTTTTCGGTCAGGAGAGGTTAAGAGCTGCTTCTTACTCTGCCGCCATCTTAACCCGGAACCTGCTTGATGATTTTTTGAAAGATAATGTTTAAATGCCTTTTTTCATCATGGATTTCAGGTAATCCAATAATTCTTAGATTATCTCTCCTGGATTTATTTTCCAAGTAAGTTATTTTCCAATGAGATATTTCACATTTTCTTCTATTTTTTTTTATTATTTTGACTTTGATTGTTTCTTGATATCTCATAGAGTCATTTGCTTCCACTTGCTGAATTCTGATTTTTAAGGCATGATTTTCTCAAGTGAGTTTTTGTATTTTCCTTTCCTATTTGGCCAATTCTACTTTGTAAATTAAACTTTTCCTCAGTGAATTTGTGTATCTCTCTTTCCATATGGGAAAGTCTGCCTTTTAAAAAGTTCTTATTTTCAGTGTATTTTTTAAACATTTATTTATATTCATTTTTAACCTGTTTACATGCTTCATACCCCTACTTTCCCCTTCATCCCCCCTACTCTCCCCCCACCCATGGCCGACGCACATTTCCACTGGTTGTAACATGTGTCCTTGTTTAGGGCCTATTTCCAAATGGTTGTTAGTTGCATTGGTGTGGTCATTTTGAGTCTATATCCCCAATCATTTCCCCCTCAACCCATGCATTCAAGCAATTGATTATCTTCTATGTTTCCTCTCCTGTAGATCTTCCTCTGAATGTGGGTAGCGTTCTTTACCATAAATCCCTCATAGCTGTCTTGTGTCATTGCATTGCTGCTGGTACAGAAGTCCATTACATTCGATTTTACCACAGTATATCCGTCTCTGTGTACAGTGTTCTTCTGCCTCTGCTCCTTTCACTCTGCATCAGTTCCTGGAGGTCTCTCCAGTTCACCTGGAACTCCTCCAGTTTATTATTCCTTTTAGCACAATAGTATTCCATCACAAATATATACCACAATTTGTTCAGCCATTCCCCAATTGAAGGGCATACCCTCCTTTTCCAGTTTTTTGCCACCACAAAAAGCATGGCTATAAATATTTTTGTACAAGTCTGTTTATCTATGATCTCTTTGGGGTACAAACCCAACAATGGTATGGCTGGATCAAAGGGCAGGCATTCTTTTATAGCCCTTTGAGCATAATTCCAAATTGCCAGCCAGAATGGTTGGATCAGTTCACAACTCCACCAGCAATGCATTAATGTCCCAATTTTGTCACATCCCCTCCAGCATTCATTACTCTCCCCTTCTTTCATTTTAGCC
>NW_025346212.1:0-5964 GCF_016433145.1 Gracilinanus agilis | reverse complement strand
AAGAAAGAAGGAAAGGAAGAAAGAAAGAAAGAAGGAAAGAAGGAAAGAAAGAAAGATAGTCTTTGCCTTTGACAACTTTGTTTTATGGAACCCTCAAGTTTGCCTTTGTTCCTGGGGAAGCCCCAGACTGACCATATCTTAGAATGAACAATAAACTTTAAGTATCTAATGATCTCAGCTTAAATAGAATTAGTAGATTTAATCAAATCTTCAGTACCTTCTGTATCAACCTTCCTTGGACATTTTGGATGCTTTTCTGGGTGGCAAGGGCAATTTTCGAAAATGTGCTAAGTCTGTGATGATACAGCCAATTCAGATACAATTTAAATGTATTTCTGACATGGCCAGGGGGCTGAAAAGAGAGGCCTATTTTTAAAAGTCCCAGATTTGATACCACTATAAAATATACTCTAAGAATGGTTCTGATTATTTTTAAATGTTGAGAGGAGAAACAAAGGGAAAAATAAAAGTTATGATTTCTAGGAATTGCTGTAGCTAGAAAACTGCCCTACTATCAAAGACTAGCTTATTGTTTCAAAAGAACTTCCTCCATCACCATGTTACAAATGATTAGATCATTCACAAGTATCTTAAAGAATTATTAAATAATAGATATTGACATTGGAAGAGATCACTTAATCCAGCCTTTCATTTTCTAGATGAGAAAGCTTGAAGTCCATAGAGATTAAGTGACTTGCCTAAGGGTAAAAAGGATATTATACCAGAAAAAGTGAAGCTCAAGTCATGTGGCTAACTTCATTCCCATTTCGTATGAATGAATTGGATTGTTAGTAGTGCGGTATAGTAGAAATAGCAGATTTGAAGCAAGACAATCTAGATGCAACTCCAAGTTCTTCTACTTACTCTATGACATTTGACAAACTACTTAACCACTCTAGACATTCAAATCTCAACTGCAAAATGAGTGGGTTGGAGTGGATGCCACCATCTTATGTTCATAACTAATTATTTTATTGTATTTGTTATTACAACCATTTATAATATTTGCATTTTCATTAAGTTAAATTATATTGTTATATTAATGATTTATAATGTAGCTTATATTTCTATAATTATAAACATTTTTATAATTATATAGTTATGTTCATAACTAATTCTACCATTACTGCTACCTCAGCAAAAGAAAACAATTTGAGTTTCTATCCTAATGCAGCAAAAAGTTGAAATCTCTTCACTTTCTTCATAGCTTTGCCAATTCTTTAAATATAGATGACTTCTACAAGCATTGTTGAACTGTATTAAACAAAGACCAATTTGTCTTACAATTCTGGGCTGTCCAATTCATGCTTCAATGTACTTCAGAAATGACTCCATAAATTAATCTTTCTTCAAAAAAAATTCCATTAGAGAAGAGAATCCAGCGTTTTCCTAACATGCCTCAAAGTGTAAGCCAATGGCTTTTTTTCCTCTAAGAACTATGAAAGATTTGGAAATTTGATGAAACCTTTATACTTCATTAATTTTATATGTCAAGGGAAAATTCACTTCTGATCCAGCCCATGATCTTTAGGCTTAACACTATTGTCCCTCACCTCAAATAAACACATAAACACACACACAATCCTTTTCAATATATCTCTCATATTCCATAATAAAGTATATTTTCTGCTACTTGGAGTATTTTGTTTGATCCCAGACCAAGAGGAATCAATAGAGAAGAAAAAGAGAAAGTCTTCTTCTACATAAAGAAAGAAACTTTAGAGTTTGATGAAGATCCCAAATGACATTTTTCAATTGGTAGAGAAGAGGGAAGTCAATATTAAAATATGTTCCAAAAGTCATTTTGCAGTTTTAAGATTTAGTAACTTTAAGTTCTTTTGGAACGCTCTGTATTTTGAGAGGGAATCCTAGCAGAGCCTGAAATAACAATGAAATGTAATAAGAATTTGGCCAACCACTCATAGTTATTCAAGTCAGATCATTGTTTAGGGCATAAGAAGAGCTTGCTTATTTATTCTCTTCGGTAGACAGACAGACAGACAGATAGACAGATAGATAGATAGATAGATAGATAGATAGATAGATAGATAGATAATATGTATATACTGTACTCCACATTATATATATATGTATATATATATATACTCATATATTTGCCCATTTTATCCAGAAATTAGGAACCATTGATTAAAAAACACAAAATAGTATAAAATAAAGAGCTAAATTAAATAAAACCAAGTATTAAAATATTTGATATAGGTCATGATTGGGACAAATTGTGCAAAACGAGAGTGTTATTGTCTGGTGTTATCAAGAAAGATTTACCATGGAATAAAGAAGTTATAGACTGCATTAGTATACCTTCTGATACAACACATATCCCTTTTCATATCCCTAGCTCCACCCATAATGGAGAGGATAGGCTACTTATTTCATAGCTCATATCATAAAGATGGCAGAGCCAAGATGATAGTAGATCAGAGGCAGCTATCTAGCTGAATTCTCTCAACCTTCACCTCCAAATAACATTAAGATGATTCCCTGAATCAAATTTTTGAGTAGCAGAGACAACAAAAGGTCAGAATGAGATTTTTTTCAGGCTAAAAAAAATTAAGAGAAGAGGTCTATGACACTAAGATGAAGACATGGGGCAACAGCAACTGCAGCCCTAGTAACAACAACCTTGGGAACTCTCAGCCCAGAGTCAATAAAGAGTCAGACAACTGATCAGAAAGAGATTACCAGATATTCTTGGAAGGCATTAGACACAGTTCTCCGTGGTCACAGTTCTAGGACAGACAGGAGCACTTATGGTTGATCACAAGGAGCCAGGACATTGGTGGCAGTTCTAAGATACAAGGGGTTGCTAGTGAGGTAGCTACAGGAAAGAAGAGGATCTGGTTATAGTTCCAAAGCCAAAAAGAGTTGCTAGTATTTGTGGGAATAGGGGCCCTTATGGAGGAAAAAGCAAAGAGCAGATCAAAAAAGCAGTTATCATTCCTCTCCTTAGATCACGCCAACTTGGAAGCACTAAAAATGGGCAGACCTCTAGAACTAGCTCTGAAAACATCAGGATAAAAAAGCCTGAAGTGGGTTCAAAGTCGAGAAATAAACTAGAAAAATGATCAAACAAACAACAACAAAAATAATAATGTGGTCATAAAAAAGCTACTAGAGTAGCAAAGAAGACCAAGACACAAACTTAAAAAAAAGACAATAATCAAAAATAGACACAAGAAAAGCCTCCAAGAAAAATAAGACAGAAGCCTAAAAAGAATTCTTGGAAAAGAAAGAGATAAGAGTGGTAGAGGGGAAAATGAGGAAAGAAATGAGTGATGCAAGAAAATTATGAAAAGAGAATTAACAGCTTGATAAAAGAGGCACAAAAAACACTGAAGAAAATAAACTCTTAAAAAAGCAGAATAGGCTAACTGGGAAAGGAAAGATAACAATTTACTGAAGAAAAGAACTTCTTAAAATGGCCAAATGAAAAAAGAGGTACAAAAACCCACTGAGGAAAATAATTTTTTAAAAAGGAGTTAAAATGAAAGGTTGGTGCAAAATCTAATATACTTCATCTGAAATTTAAAAAAAAAGAGATAGTAATCATGACCTCAGACAAAGAAAAAAATGGACCTAATTAAAAGAGATAATCAGGAAAACTTCATTTTGCTAAAAGGTACAAAAGCTAATGAAGTAATAACAAAAAATTTTACACCATTTCTCTAATAAAAAATCTCATTTAACAAATATAGAGAGAACTGAGTTAAATGCAGATAAATAAGAACCATTCCCTAGATGATAAATGGTCAAAGGATATAAACAGGAAGTTTTCAGAAGAAGAAATCAAAGCAAGCTATAGTCATAAGAAAAAATGTCCTAAATCTTGATTGATTAGAGTAGTGATGGGCAAACTACAGCCTGCCAACCAGATGAGGCCCCCTGAAATATTCTATCTGGCTGGGCGACATTATTCCTAATCTGACAAATACAATGAGAAGGATACAATATAATGAAACTTATCTATGGTTGTGATGAAGTATTATTGTACTATAAGAAATGAAAAGAGGAGTGGTTTCAGAAATACATGGCAAGACCTGAATGAACTTATGCAAAGTGAAATGAGAAGAACCAGAATATCATTGTGTACAATAACAGCAATGTTGTAATGATGATAATCTGTGAAAGACTTGGCTACTTTGATCAATACAATCATCCAAGATAATTCCAAAGGATTTCATGATGAAAAAATGGAGAGAACTGATGAATTCAAAGTCCAAAATGGACTGTAATTTTCTCACTTCCTTTATTTTTTTCCATTTGTTGCAATATAGCTATTATTGCAATTTGTATTACTTGATTTCACATTTATAATTTATATCATTTTGCTTGCCTTCTCAGTGGGTGGGAAAGGAGTAGAAGGAAAAAAGAAAAAGTTGTTTAAATGTATTAATTTAAATTTAAATTGTTTAAAAAGGCTTGTGTTAAAATAAATAAATTATATATGTGCATATATGTTTATATATATACACATACCTTTAAAGAAAAATAAGGAAGATAAAAAGCTGGCAGGATCCCTATGCTAGATGCTAAGGATCATCAGAAGAAGTGTGTTGTTTGTGAACTATCTCTACTTATAGATTACTGAATTAGACCTACAAAATTTCAAGGACACAATTTCAAAGACATGATGGAAACCATTATTACTACCAACCAAAAGAGGAAAAGTGAAAAATACAACTCTGGCTGTTACCATGACATCCTCATTATTATTCCTTTTCAGCAACATTTTAAGCCATAGTTCTCTGAAAGTGTTTCCTGCATTACTTCATAAATTGCAGGTCATCAAAGAAAGCATGTGCTCAGCCCTCAGAAGCATTTGGAACTTAAGAGTTACAGAAGAAGCACAGCAGCACCAGCAGGCTTAGTAGAGATAATGACTAGCGGCATGGCTGGAAAATAGTACTTGATCAGTAGATCAGAAGTCTGGCAACTCTTCAATCCACCCAACACCACAATTTTCAAAAAAAGAAATCCAGGGGGGCCTGTAACAAGGCAATTAGAAGAATGATGCTACACCTGCCTCCATTATCTAGTTCTTAACCAAGAACTAGAGTCTTTTAAGTTATGTATTTGGGTCTAATGCCTATTGACAAGGATTTTTGACAGCAATTTTTCTGCCATAATTCCATATCTGAATATGACCAGGTATTCCCATTCATGGAGAAATGTATTGGCATTAATTGGTCAAATTCAGGCTGAAAAGGCTCTTGAAAAATAGTTTTATTAAACAATAAAGAAGTTATCATTTATATAGCAGTAACTATGTGTCAGGCACTGGGATAAGTGCTTTATATTGTTATCTCATCTGATTCTCATAAAAACACTGGGAGGTAGGTGCTATTATTATTCTCATTTTAATAAATGGGAAACAAAAAGGAAATAGAAGTTGAATAACTCATTCAGGGCTACACAATTAGTAAATGTCTGAACTCAAGTCTGCCTTCTTCCTTGAGTGTTCAGAACTCAAGGCTGGGTTCTTTATTCACTGCTCCAAAAGGATCTACATGGTCAGCCTTGTGTGAAGGAATAGCAAGAAAGCAGAAAACATGGTGGCTGTCTTCCAATAACTTACTAATTAGCAAGAAAAGACATAGAATATACACTAAACAAGACACCAGATGACAAAATATTATTATAAATAATGTATATGAAAATTCTCTGCAAATCACTGTCAATGAAAAGTATTAGTGGCAATAATAATAATAAATGTCCAAATAAATAAGATAATTCATGCTATCAGACATTTATGGAAAAAGTGATAAATATGAATTGAATGTCATAGAAAGCTTTTTGAAGGGAGGATTTGAACTCAGTCTTACAGAGGTAGAATTTAGATCAACTTTAAGGAGAGGAAGTACAAAAGAATTAAAAGTTAGTTTGTGAGGTATTCATGGAATGGATTGTGATTATAATAAATAATAATATAATAATATATAATAT